>NW_026596962.1:2536240-2561182 GCF_907164565.1 Psammomys obesus
ATATATATATGTATATATATATATATAATGTTATATATCTATATAAAATCTAGTATCCCAAAATGAGAGAAAACATTCTTGTAGGGAACAGAATAAATCAAAGGATGGCAGTAATTCAGCAGAAATTACTCTGTGCTGTTCATGAAATTTTACTATACAAACCAATCCAACTACACACATGCTCAAAATTCTACTTGAGTCCAAAATCCAAAATTAAATGTAGTTCTACAAACATTTTATATATAGTTTGAACATGTTCTCAAGAGAAAAAGCCAATATTTAAATGTTCTATGCCATAAACTTAATGTAATACGAATGATGCAATAACTTGGTGGCATTTGAAGTACAACCTTCATGTAAAATACTCCAAAACCTGCTTAATACACCATTAACTATTGTGTAACCTTAGCTACTATATCATCATCCATGGTCGCACAAGTAATTAACAAAAACAAAATACAACAAAAAGCATGCTAGGGTAAAGGGTAAATTGGAAAAAATAACCTTTGAACTTTGTATTACATAGAAATAATAAAGAAAAAAGATAAACTATATGCATTAAAAGCTGAAAGTAGTAACAATAAAGGAAATTTAAAAAAAAATAAGCTGAAAGTTTGGGAGTGGAGAGATGGCTCAGTGGGTAACAGCACTGGTTCTTCTTCCAGAGCACCTGTGTTTAATTCTCAGCACCCACATGCCAACTAAAACTGTAACTCCAGCTCCAGGGGATTGAATACCCTCATACAGACATACATGCAGGCAAAAAAACAATACACATAAAATGAAAAATAAAGACAAATAAATCATTATAGAAAAACTGAAAGTTCACTGTGATCATTACTAGCCAACAGCATTCACTTGAACTATTAAAGTTTTTCTGTAACTACCAGATATCCATGAAGATCTTAATAATCTGAAAATAAATATGGAAACTAGTAAATAAAGGCAAGTAAACTATTGTCAAGACCACCAACATACTTACATTAGAAACAAATCCATCTTTGCTTTAAAAAAGATCATTCTATTGAGTTTGAAAATACAGCTCTATCCAAGTCCACAGAAATCCCTGACTCTTAGAAAAGAAAGCTAACTGTAAGCTCAGGGCAGGTAAGAGCTCACAAGCCCATCTGACAGAGCCTTTCAAAGCTGCATGCAGTACATGACACTCCACAATAATGCTAGAAATACAAATTCCAAAGAAAATAGCCTTAGCAAAGTTCCTAGCTAAGGAGGAAAGCAAAACCGCTACAAGTGGGGCTCTGTTTCACTAAAGACAAAACATTTACAGCGTACTATTACCAAAATTCCAAAGATGATACACTGCCGAAAGTCACCAAACTGAGGAGGTTCACATCAGAGGTTAAAGTGAACCCATGCAATGAGAAACAAGAGCCAGAATTTGAGCTAATGGAGCAAAATCCCACAACAACAATAGATGTCTTCTTTAGCACGTTACAGTAATTTAACACACAATATTTACTTGATTCTGAGACACCATCAATTATGAGATAAGAAGTTGATTTAATAACAGTTTAACAAATGTAAAAAAAGGAGTAAGTAGCAACTAACTCTAAAACATATTACAATTCCAAAAATGTTAAAATATGAAAAACTATCTTAACAACAGGAAGTCTAAAATAAATCATAAGATACTATTTCTAAAGCTAATAGACATGATATAAAAACATGTAAGAAAACAAATGTACCAAATAAAGCTCAAGTCATAGAATAAAATTTCTTTCACAACATTTTAAATTGCAAGAGGTTATTTCTTTAAAAATTACCCATAAGAATACCAATTAAGGAACTTCACAGATCCTAGCACACTGACAACTCCTACCAACCCTAAAAGGGAATGTTAGATACTTCAAATTACAACTTTTGATAGTTCGTTTCTGATTAAGTAATTTAACTCAGGGAATCTACTTTATGAATTATGACATGTAGACATTATCATATTATCTTACAAACACACCAAACATTAAAAAATTGAAATACCTTCAACACACACACACACACACACACACACACACACACACACACACACACCCTGGAAGAATAGACAAGGACCATCCGAGCAACATCCGTGCCCTTTCCATACCAATGTCAGACAGAAATCAAAGGGCCACTAGCACACCTGTAACAGTGATTGTCCACGCGGTCCTGGGAGGGTGACTGCCACAGCGTCCTTCCTTGGAGGCCTGTAACTGATTTCTTCTCCAAGTTTTTGGAGGACAGTCTAGATGGCCAAACCGCCCACCACAAGTCACTCTCCAGTGCTCCAATCCATGCTGCTCACAGACTCCATCAGCAGCTTCTCTTGCCTAACATCTCTGGAACCAACGTTCCGTCTATCTTCGCATTTCCCTTACTTACGGCTCTGTCACCTAGTGACAAAACTAAATTCGCAAAGTATCCTAACTGCTCACAAAGTCAAATAAATGAATATACACTAAAGACTTACCATGTATTGGAGAGTCCCAAATATTTGTATGCAAGCTTCAGTGATTGTGAACTAGACTAGTTAATAATAATAAAAAGGTGTCTGCACAGGAATGAAACGTCCTGCTCTTTGGTATAATGTAAGTTAAAAAATTAAACAGATGAACAATGTGACACACTGTAGTTACAAACTATAAAGAAGCAAAAGAAAAGGCGCGTATCGCCTCGTCATTCACAAGACAGTAGCATGATGTAGTCTACAGAAAAATCTTTTGATGCTTTCATTTGTAACACTGAATTTTAAATTTTAGGTTTTATAAAAGGAATCCTACAGTGCTTATTTTAAAAAATCAAGTAACAACAGAGAATGATTCAAACTATATCTGAAAATATTATTTTGAGCCAAATAAAATTGCAGGTCTTTTTTTTTTTTTATTTTAAGCATGTAACATCAGAAATTGCATGTCTTAGTCTCACAAAGACACTTGCTTTATCTCCTATTTCACTAACTTTAAGGAAAGGACAAAGACTTCAGTTTATTTTAGACTTAACTTCTAGATGACACTGTCTTTTTATAATAGAGAAAGTCTTCTTCTTAAGTATAACATTACTGAAGCAAATTGAGGATTTCCTTATAGGACTGGGATATGGCTCAGGATGAAGTGCTGACTTAGCAAGTTGGAGGGCTGGGATTTTATTCCCATGACTGAAAAAATTTGGGGACAGGAAGGAAGAATATTTCCTCATAAAAAGCATCTCTTGAGGATAAAAACATTTCTTTTTTTTTAATTTTATTTTTTTCTTATCAGTTACATTTTATTAACGCTGTATCCCACTCCCTCATTCCCTCCCAATCCCACCCTCCCTCCCTCATCTCCTCCCTGCCCCTTTCCAAGTCCACTGATAGGGGGGACCTCCTCCCCTTTCATCCGATCCTGTTTTATCAGGTATCTTCAGGACTGGCTGCAAAGCTCTCCTCTGTGGCCTAACAGGGCTGCTCCTCCCTTGGGGGGTGGGGAGGTCAAAGAGCCAGCCATTGAGTTCCTGTTAGAAATAGTCCTTGTTCCCCTCACTACGGGAAACCAATTGGTTACTGAGCTACCACAGGCTACATCTGAGCAGAGGTTCTAGGTTATATCCATACATGGTCCTTGGTTGAATGTCAGTATCTGAAAAGACCCTGTGCCCAGATATATTTGGTCCTTGTGGAGCTCCTATCCTTTCCCCATCATACTAACTCCCCTTCTTTCATATGATTCCCTGTACTCTGCCGAAGGTTTGGTCATGAGTCTTTGTATCTGCTTTTTGCAGTAGACTCCTGTCATACGTTCAATGCACATCCCATCTGTCTTTCTAAATGAGGATTGATCATCTGGGGAACAGAGCTAAACAGAGAATTCTCGACAGAGGAATATCGAATGGCAGAGAAGCACTTAAAGAAATGCTCAACCTCATTAGCCATTAGGGAAATGCAAATCAAAACGACCCTGAGATTTCACCTCACACCCATCAGAATGGCCAAGATGAAAAACTCAAGTGACAACACATGCTGGAGAGGTTGTGGAGAAAGGGGAACCCTCCTCCACTGCTGGTGGGAATGTAAACTGGTACAACCACTTTGGAAGTCAATTCTGGTGCTTTCTCAGACAATTAGGACTAATGCTTCCTCAAGACCCAGCTATACCACTGCTAGGTATATACCCAAAGTTTGCTCAAGTACACAAAAGGGATACTTGCTCAACCGTGTTTATAGCAGCTTTATTTGTAATAGCCAGAACCTGGAAACAACCCAGATGTCCATCAACGGAGGAATGGATACAGAAATTGTGGTATTTTTACACAATGGAATATTACTCAGTAATCAAAAAGGAGGAAATCATGAAATTTGCAGGCAAATGGTGGGATCTAGAAAAGATCATTCTGAGTGAAATATCCTAGAAGGATAAAGACAAACATGGTATATACTCACTTATATAGACCTAAAAGATATGATAAACATAATGAAATCTATACACCTAAAAAAGATAATCAAGAGAGCGGACTTGGGGTAAGATGATCAATCCTCGTTTAAAAACATTTCTTAAGTCATCCAATTTTCACTGCTGCTAGAACTATAGAGAATATGAAGCAAAGAAAAAAAAAAAGGAGGAACGGAAGAAAGAAAAAAAATTTTAAAAATTGAAAGCTTTGATCAACATGCATGGATAAAAAGTGAATGCTATTAATACCTAAAGGATGCTCTCAAAATTGTTCTACCAATCAAGAGCACGTCAAGAGTTCTTCCACTGAATTATCCTTGCCCACTTCATAAAGGACTGTAGGCAGAAGCTATATAGCTTCAACTTACTAAATCTATCCCCCTTCTAGGTTTTATCTTCCAATCCTATAACATTATATAATTACAAAATCCAGCTAAGCAGTTTCCAGGTGTTACTGGAATCAGCATTCAGGAAAGTGAGGTGAGGGATTCCAAGCTCCAGGCTAGCATGAGCTACAGAGTGAAACCTTGGTTTAGAAAACAAACAGAGCAAACAAATGGAGCATGGCCGATTCTAGAGCATACTAAAGGGAGGTTTGTAGCCCAGAAACAACAACTGTCCTCTATCACAGAAGACAGGTTCCTTCCATGCCAAGGGTTCCTCTATTGTATAGTGATTTTTTAACATGTACCTGAAACCAAAGTTAACTGCAGCAATGTATTCATCAGACACAAAAAGCATAAATATCCTTACTGATAATATATAAACATACATATGTGCATGCATATACAGAACATAAGCAAATATATTTACTCCTGTAGATCAAAGGCCGGGCTAAATGCTAGATAAGCACTCCACCACAAAATGCAAATTATATGCATACATACAGAGACAGCTGCAGACTCTGTGACTACACCACACCACACCGCCCTCTAAGTGTACAAATTAGTACTCAGACTCGGCACTTAACATAGGCTAACATTCTTTCACTACTGTTATTGAGACAGATTATATTAACATTTAAGTCAGATCTGCCCTTCAGTATATTCCAATCCAAGAAAGTAAGTACCTGCATGCTACTCAACTTGTTTGAATGTGTTTTTCTATTCCTATTTGTGTAGCTGCCTACACGTTTACTATATAACAAATATCTGCACTTGGAGACACTGACATGCGATTGTAAGCATCAATAACTATGTCCGTGTGTTAAAGTATCCCACATGACTGTAGAGAAAACATTTACTGTGTTGTAGTGATACTCACTACGCTGCTATTTGATTTCCTATTATCTACTGGCTGCCTAGCAGCAACAATCTTGGCACGGTAGTTCCTCTTTAGCATCACTTGAGACATGATGATCTCAATCTTCCCGTGACAGTGAAAACTGGCAGCCAAACACTGTGATACAAGACTTGATCTTAGCTGTGTATCCTGCAAGGTAAATGACACTGATAACTGGTACTGAATTAATATAAGAGTCTTAACTATAGTTCTATTCACACTGAGTAGGAGAAGCTAGGAGAGATCTTTGTTTTGCAACATGGACGTTTTGTTAGTACAGGGCTCTCTAAAGTTCACTGGCATGACTAGTAACCTTGCAGCAGAAAAGCATCAGGAAACAGGAGATCAAAACAAGAGATTCTTGAGTCAATTTCCCTAAGCCTATGGATGGTCTAAAGTTCATTTCCCTAAGAACTCTACTTCTTGTTCCCTAACCCCAAACCTGTCATGGAACTGAGATAGCAAAGAAGTTTTCTATTATTTCATTCACTCGATTCCCTGCAGAAATAAGAGAATGTGGTTCATATATTTACAGTTTTTTGGGTTGAAGTAATACACATTTGGTAGATAGAACCTAACAGGAGACATATACAAATACACATAAAAACGGAAAAACTGAGGATACCTCATGATAGCTTTCCCTAATCCCAAGAATATGCCTGTTTACCCATTTTAT
The DNA here is from genome assembly GCF_907164565.1 of Psammomys obesus. Lineage (NCBI taxonomy): Eukaryota > Metazoa > Chordata > Mammalia > Rodentia > Muridae > Psammomys > Psammomys obesus. The sequence continues at coordinate 2,542,619 of NW_026596962.1, forward strand.
GAGGGCCTTTGCTAATATTATTAGACTAAGTACTTCCAGAATGATGGTATAACTGGCTTATCTGGGTGGACCTTAAATTCACTATTTTTACTAGTGTTCTCCCAAGAGAGGCAGAGAAAGAACAGACCTAAGTATAGGAAAGGGCACGGAAGAGGAGAGCAGAGACAGGAGTTATGATGCCAAGGGCTCTAGACAATGAAAGGGACAAGAACGGATTCTGCCTTAGAGACTCCAAACGGAAATAGTACCGTTAATGCTGATTTCTTACTACTGATTTCTGCATTCTAACTAAACATGCATGAAGAATATCTTCGGTTGTTTTAAAACATCAGGTCTAGTAAGTACCTGGGTTTTCTGGAAGAAATAATTCTAGGATCCTTTCAGATGCCAAAACCTCAAGATCTTATTCATGTGGCATCCCATTTCCCTATGACTGATGTGTATCATCTCTTTGACTTTAAGTCATCCCTAAATCTCCTGTATCACTTAAGACATTTGAGCAGTTCTTTTTGTTTCACAGACACAAAGGAACAAGTCTGCATATGCTCAGTACAAATATAACTTACTTATTCCCAATGTTTTCAGTCCAAGGTAGGCTAAACCAAGACACAGAAACTGAACAGACAGTTAACTCTCAATGTAACAATGTATGAGCCTCAGAAAGTTAATAAAACAAATTTGCCACAAGATTTTGGCATATTTTGAACTGAAGCTCTACAGTGAGTATTATAAGACAGACAATACTCTGAATAGGAACAATTCAGCTGTGAACCTGGTCACAAGTACTGTTTGCATATAGACTTTTCTTTAAGTAAAATCCTAAGAATATAAAAAAGGAGTTGTTCTAAACCATTCAGTTTAATCTTGTTTATCACATGTATGTTCTTTATCCTAAAATCCTAAAACATATTTGACTTCTTTGTAAGTTTCTTAATTGTTCTGAGTCCTGTGCCAGATGATTTTCCAGACTGTTCAGTGAGTCTGGCTTTCTTCCATGTTGTCTCCTGCCCTCCCACCCAGCTGAAAAGCTCAGCTTTCATGGAATACGGAGGGAGAGGAGTCCCTAGGTAAAGGTGCTCACTTTAATGCCGGAAGGTTGGGGGCCGATTAATCTCTAGCATACACCCATGTGAATATACACATTTAAATACTATACTGAAATAATAACCAGACATAAGTCACAGCACTAGGAAGACAAATTCTTGAGGCAATAAGAAATATTAAACAGGGAACCTATACATACTAGGGCAAGAAAACAAAATATCCGCACTATAAGAATAGAAAGCAAGAAGCAGCTAACACTGAGATATAAAAATTCTTCCTGGTTAGGCAGGCAGTAGTGGCTCATGCCTTTAGCCCCAGGACTTAGGAGGCAGAGGCCGGCAGATCTCTGTGGATTCGAGGTCAGCCTAGGCTACAGAGCAAGTTCTAGGACAGTCAGGGTTACACAAAGAAAATCTGTCATGATGAAGGGGTGTAAAAATTGTTTCTGGTCAGCAATGAATGAATTGTCTTCCTGTTTTTCTCACTAACACTCATGAAACAAAGTACCACATTAAAGACATATAAAACAACCCCATATGTGATTATGACACGTTCACCATGAGTCTCAGAGAACACAATAAGGGCTGTAGAGGTAGCCCAGTGAATAAAGGCACTTGTCACATCTGACAGCCCGAGTTTGACCTCTGGTACCCACAGGTGAAAGGAGAACTGATTCCTACATGGTGCCCTCTCCAAATGTGCACCATGCCTCATAAATGCACATGGGAGCCCATATATACAAATGAACAAATGGATTTTGTTTTTAAATAATAAAATGAATCAAGTACCATGAACTGAATTTACAAAGAATGATATCATCATATAATTCAAGTACACTACAATGGTCTAATGTAAAACTTCAATTCTTCAAATTCTTTTATTCTCCATGAATAAGAAATATGTGACCCAAAATAACAATTATTTCGAAGAATGCATGTGTTTAAAAACTTCTGAAATTTTATTTCTTTCATAAAAGCTCAGGTATCATTTCACTTTTCCTTAAGCAAAATTACAGCTTCCAGACACGTCCACAAATAAGCTCAGAAGCGGTTAGCACTCACACAGGCAGGATGAACCCCGTGCATAGGGGAGCACTTTGGAGGGCGCTGAGGATGTGCAGCTGCGCTCCTTGCTGACCGAGCCATAGACAAGAAGCACGAGGTGACGGCTTGGCCCATAAAGCATCGAGTTTGTAAGCCATTCTTACCTTCTACTTTTATAACCACTAATTTCCTAAATACAAATGGCTTCACCAAATCAAAGCAATCATTCAGAACTCTATAACATACCTACATTTTTATAAACCTCTGAATGCTTACAATATAAAGCAAAAATTTCTGTATGATTAATAATTAAAATTGTAAATGCCAATAATTGTCTTTAGGAAATATATGACAATCTAACCAAAAATCTGAGTATCATATTATAACAAGAAGTATACAATTAATATTTTCTGACTCCTTCAGAATATATGACTTATGATATATCTAAATATGTGAGTTTTGTATGTACATGTGCAGGAAAGTGCACAAACAGATACCTGAGTTTCACTGCTGAAAACATGTATCTAAAGGAAAGCGTGAGAAATACAATGGTAGCATATGGTGTTGACAAATAACCAAGTAAGGTGAATACTTAAGAATAAAAAGTAACCATGATCACTTAATATGCATGTACACATAAAGTTCTAATTATGTATTGATTAGCTTAGTTTTTAGCAAAACATGAGAGTGTATTGCATTTCTCCAGAGTCAGAGTGCTGAAAAAACTACATAGATAGACCATTACCATTGGGTGAATTTATTTTTCCCAAAAGTGCTAAAGATATGCAAAATTTTCATTCTTTGGAGTTGCTCAGTAAATGATTAACATCAGCTCTGCTCATTATCTCCCATAACAAAACTTCCCTAAAAACAAATAAATCAAAAATGCCTCCACTATTCCTGAATAAATAAATTAGAGACCTATTCAGTGGCAGCAATGATATTTTAAAAAGCTTGTGCAAGCTCATTGTACAATTTTATTATGAAATCCCATTTGATAAAAGAAAAAAACTTATTCAATTTCAATGTAGGTTTTACTAGCAGGACTGGCTTCTCACAATTTGATGAAACTTTCTAACAGTAACATACCTAAAAATTGCCAGCTCTGCACAGCAACAGCCTGCAGCTGCTGCTAGCTGGAAGCGGAGACTTGTCCCAGGCACTCTGAGGAGCTGAACTCATTCTTACACTGTAACGGAAATGTACAGACAGTGACAGCTGCTAGGAACTAGCACAATGTTATCAGGGAAGACATACAAGAACACTTAGATCATAGAAAATGTAATTCCTGACTTTTAGAAAGTTTGAATTGAGGTAAGTTGTAGAAAATGGTCCATGCTTTCCTTTTGACATAATACCTGCAATCCCACACAAAATAGATGTAATAAACGCACCTAACCAAAAGACCCTGTGTTAAATAAAACTAGCCAGCAAGCACCAGCTTTATCTGTACTACCGATGTTTAAAGAACACTAAGTAGAGAAACAGTACTAATTAAGCAAAAATGTTAAGAGGAAAATTAATGAAGTGATAAAATTGCATTAATTTAAAGTGGAAAAAAATCAATGTATTCTAGACAGTCCAGAAAGACTGAAAGCTAAAATCTAGAAAGCTCCAGTGAATCAACCTATATTTTATTCCCACCATCACTAAAAACCCATTTTCTTTTATGAATGACAAAAGTTATTATAGTAGAAGATCTAGTGTAGGAAATACTTTATAATTATTCTAATCCTGCCTTTAGAAGTGCCCTGAAAAATAATTCTATGTAAAAGATTTCTGCCATTTCTAAAACTGTTCACAAAATAATTCAATTCAAAACACAGTAAGTAAGCTTTTTATTACTATACTCTAAAAGATTTTTCTTGGAAGTAAAAAAGCATGTAAATTAAGGTGACTGAAACATGCTTTCATCTAGCAGAGTAATATGGTAGCTATTCATCACCTGCAGTCATAAAGCACCAGGTCTCGTCCTTAGCATATTCTAATGACGCCTATCATGCAAATGAGAGTGACCTTTTCCTTGCATTCTGCAAGTTCACATTTATTCCAGGAGTATATAGAGTTTGCCAATACAAACTAGCCACAGACTGCGTAATTACTGTAATCAATTAGCTGTTAGTGTCGTTTTGCTCATTCTCAGCTAATGTCAACTCAGCCATTTTGAGAGAGGCACTCCTGACAACAGCTTTTCTCTTATTATTTTTTAAATGCAGGAGAGGAAAAAAAAAAAAAAGGATACACACAGACTTCACAATATGGCTGCAAGGCTGTGTTCCTCCCCAGTGATGTTAAGATTCAAGATGAAACTCTAAAGTTGATTAACAAAGACTTCCTGGCAAAGTTGCTTATCCTTAAAATGACATTGAAGCTTTCTGCCTATACAATTAAAACATTAATATTTAAATATTTAAATGAAGGACACTCTCCTGTGCTGCAGTTCAGACTTGGTAGAACTTGGGCCTTCTTCTCAACGGTTGAGTAAACAGGCCATACCCTCTGTTCAGAAATAGTCTATTCTGCAGACAGTTATGGATAGGAAACATTACGGCAGCCGGTAATTAAAGTAAAAACTAATACTGTCTCAGAGATGGGGAGTTTTGTAAAAGAAAATCATTTATCATGGCTTACTGTTCTCATCACTGAAATGAATTTTCTTTCTTTAGCACAGTTTAAAACTAGCATATTTGCTATGAAATGAGGTCCACTTCCTGCTCTTGATGGTATTAACTAGTATCAGTAGAACAAAAATATTATACATTTAAGAAAATACTGTACATATATGACCACAGAAAGCCTTGGATTAAAACTGAGCACCAAAAATAACAACACAAAGCTATTATATCACAAAATACCCACACATACACATACATACATACACACACACACACACAAAAAAAAAAAAAAGAAACCAACTACAAGATTATTTTTTCAAAACACTATGGTATTTAACTTCATTTTATTGCTTTAAGGTTTTCTTAAAAGAACTAAAAGAAAATATCTTCTCATCTGCTGGTTGCTACTGATAAATATTAATATTATATCAACTACCGTACCTAACAATACATCAATAAAAATCAGAGGTAGACTTTGTTTCTGCAATATGAAATACTGGGTAACTAAAATAGGTAACTAATAAATTTGTAACACACAAAAGAAAACCACTGCTCTTATAAAAATAAGTGAATTTGTGATATAGTAATATTAACACTTAAGGAAAAATAATAGAAAATTTTACATGATATTATCAGAGATGAAAAAAAAAAAACCAGCAAAAAGAAATGTCAATCCTGCTTCTACATGTCTACCTGGAATACCTAAACTCACATTATCTTTGAATTAATATATTCCTGGCTTTTTATACTGGTATATACACCTGTCAATGTGTGTACATACACATAACATATATATACACACATCTATACATACACACATATCTACAAGAGCACATTTATATGCCAGATGAAGATATTCAGTTTTTTCTATTTGCTGTTATGTGAACAGATTAACCTTAAAGCAATGAATTGGGACTTTTCCCAGAACTAAAAACATTTCCTATGCAGAGGACTACTATAATGAAGTTTTTTTAAACTTAAAATTCTGGAATCGCAGGGTATAGTGGTATAGGCCTATATTTCCGGCACTCTAGAAGCTGAGTCTGAAGGAACACAAACTTGAAGGCAAAGAGAACAACAAGAAGAGACCCTGTCAAAAAGGAAACTGTTAGAAAAAAGGAAGGAAGGAAGTGAGGGAGGGAAGGGGGGAGGGAGGCAGGAAGGGTGGACAGAAAAGAGGGAGGTACAAAAAAGGAAAGATTTTAAAAATTCAGAAACATGCTAAATGACTTAAGTTATCACAAACATAAAGAAACTGAAAATCTTGGAAGGCTAATTGCAGTACAATGTCCTACTTTTTCAAAGGCCCAAATAATTTTAGAGTAGGGGAGCAATCTCGTAGCGATCGATGAGCAGAGGCGATCAAAGATTTACTGGTTGCTTCTGCACAGCACCTGAAATCAGCCACCTCCTGGAGCATCAAACACATACAACCTGTCGACATGACACAGAGCCAAGCGTACAGAGATCGCTCTTTTCATCCTTGTCAGAAGAATAAGCCAGTGCGGGTCTCTGACGGTTACCGAGAAGGGACAAGAACACACAAGATGAGAAAGGGGAATAACCACCAGCAGATCTGCAGGGCCTAAGGCTTCTCACAAAGGCAGATGCCAGGAAAGGAACAGAAAGCAGTTGCTCAACTTGTCTCCAAGAAAAGGCTAACATGAAATGCTTCAGGAGAGATGAAGCTAACGGAACACTGCTGCTCAACTACAGGATGATGTCTTCATGGTAAACACTTAAGACAACTTGTGACCAAAGTCCCGTTACGACACTAATTGTCCATGAAAGCTGACCTGCAGCAAAGCAGCACTGTTCAGTTCCAATAGAGTGGGTTCTCGGGGATTAACATGATTGCAGATGACAAAAGACATTCACATATCAGCAGAGCCCGAAAACAGGATTGCTGTGGAGTCCTCTGAGAAGACCCTTCTCAGACCTGTACCTCAAGAATACAAAAACAAACCAAACTTACAGTGGCGGATTTCCTACACTTCACAGAAACTATGACAAATCCAAGGATGAAAAACTGACACAGAGAAATGAAAATAACACTTTTAAAGTTCCGTTTGCTTACATTAGAAGAAAAACTAAGTTACAATAAAAACAAGTAACAGTGAGTTTCCAGTCACATATGACGAATGATGTAATGATAGAAGTGTTTCAGTTTGTTAAGAGTACTTAATATAGAAAAAGGTTTAAGCATGTATTACATATTATAATTTATAGTTATTACAGCACTTCAATATTTTCTATAAGCCAATAAAGTGGGTGAAGTTCCTTTCTAAAGCAGTAATTCAAAACCACATTAGGATATGTTAAATTAAATTGCTTATTATATGTTCTATAAAAACCATACAAACCGAAACAATTCTCTATAACTAGTTAACAGCTGATAGTATGTTAAGAGGTAAGGTTATTTTTTACATGCAGCTGAGAAATGTGTTGAATAAACCATGACCTAAACTGGGTGAGTAGCACAAGTCTGAAATCTAGCACTTGGTAGTAGAGTGAGGAAGATGAGTTCAAGGTCATCCCCTACACAGAGTTCCAGGCCACCCTAGGACACCCTAGTCCCTGTCTAGAAACACAAAAGGCAAAAACAAAACATCAGTCTATTTAGAAGTCAAATTTGGAACAGTTTCAATGTTTAGAATCAAACAAACAGAAACAGAATAGAAAGCTAAGCATTTAATTTTTCAGTGGGTTTCAAAATTGCTTTATAAAGATTGAATTTTCCAAAATGCATCGACCTATAGCCAGTGATATGTTAAATAAACACACAATTACAAAGAAACTGGAGAACATTGAAGTAAGTGTGACTGCCACAGCCCAGAAACCTTGCTGTCTTACAAGAGCCCAGCAGACTTCAGGTCTGAGGAAGAAAGGCTCTGCACTGTAAGGATGAAGAACATGAACCAATCAGCAGTGCTTGGAATAAGCTACAGAAGGTTGGAATTAAGATTTTCTGACTTTGAAAAAAAAAAAAAAAAACATTCTGACTTCATTCCTCTCACTATCTACTAATTAAAAATGTGTTTGCATTTCATGAGTTTAACCTTAAAAGACTTGGAAATTCATTCCAGGAAATGAGGAAAGACCTGCTTTTAGAAAAGTGGATGGAGCACTTTGCTTGATTTAAATGAAATACAATAAAGCACTTAAAAATACTTATGAACTGGCCAAGCCATGAAGTTTGAGAGCACAGAATCCGATGGCTCAGCTCTATGAGGGCACGACTTTCCTGAGTTAAAACAAGAGAACATTTCTCAGCGAAAGGCAAGCATAGGAACTTAAAACCACTGGACAAATTTTATTATTGCAATTCTACTACCAGTTCTCAAAAATCTTTCATTTGTATTATAGTTGCTTGAATCAAGAGATTGATGTCTCAAAAGTGCAGGGATTTTGTACACTTAATTACAATATATTTGGGATTTACAATGTATATAAAAACATCAGTATTGCTTTATATTCTAGGTATCTTCTAGGTATGAATTCATCAGAAATATTCTGCCTGGTTCCAAAAAGAGGTAAGGAAGAAGGGGGGTATCTTATAATAAGATTTAATATTAAAACTATATCAATGCAATAATTTTTATAAGGTGCTTGCAATTCAAAAGCATGAATGTACAAACTACTCAGGGAAGCAAAACTAGAATGTTGTTAAGCCAAACTGGCAAATGATTGGAAGGGATGTTTGGACATCTGTCCCAAAGAAAATACTTGATAACAAATTAACCAAAATGTTCATTTTGGTTCTGATAAAGTAACAACATTCCTTCTATAACACTAAAGAAACCTTTGGATATTAACAAAGAATCTATTTTTAAAATAACAGTAATTGTAGTCAAAGATAAAAGTTACCAATGATCTCTGTAAAAGAACCTGAAGTTATGATTAAACAACCCCTTACATTTAAGCAATGCTGAACAAGAAGCCATCAAAGTAAAAAAAGGTTGTCAGTGTCAGAAAACCTACAAGTACCCAAAGCCTCGCTATATATGAAGTGGATATAGATTTACAAAGGTACAAGCTCTGGTTACAACCATAGCTACTTCAGAGAGTGAATGCCTTTCCTCTATCCAGAAGAAATATGGGATAAAACATGTCTCGAAGTTAACTTTTCAAAGAATGGGCATTTCTTATATTTTAAGACTAAGTAATAATGTAAAAAAAAAAAAAGTCAATGATTAAAAATTTTCCAAGCAAAATACTGAGAATATGAGGAGCCTTGTTCAGAATATTGCTATGAGTAACATGCATAACTCCTAAAATACTGACATTCCACAAAAGTTTCACTGCTTCTCCGCATGTCAGATGCCATGACCATGAACCCATCTACACTGAACCCAGGAACAGCACAGACCTGCTATGTCACAGAGTGCTTGTGAGATGAATGCTGAAAGCAGCTGTATTTACAATAAGGGCAGAGGATGTTATACTTAACTGCCTAAAGCCTGACCCTAGCTGCTCAGAGCTTCGGTGACACTGCATTTATTACAGGAAAAGTAAGATTCATCACTACCAAATTCTACTATTAAACTGACTTTTCCCAGGGCTATTAAGAATGAAAAAAAGATAGAAAAACAGGAGGACTGAATATCCATTGTGGATATCAACATGTTTTTGTTTTGGTCCCAGGTGTGGGATATGGGACTGATTCAGGTGGTCCACAGCAGCAGACTATTTGTCTCACGAGGGCTCTGAGAGGATCTCTGTGCCAGCTGCAGACAGTTTAAATCTGAGGACTCTGAAAGGGAATAATGCCAGACAGTTCAGGGACTGTGGAGGAGTTCCAAGAAAGAACAAGGCTGCTCCTGCTTCCCCATCCTGTCCCCAGTTGCTGTTGTGAGACAAGAAGTTGGAGAGCTCCTGAAACAAGGACTGGACTGGCTCCAAGGAACCTGACGACCCTGACCAGCAGGAAGTAGCTAAGAGAGCTGTGCCCCCTCTCCCACTATACTTTCTGTCTCCTACCGGTGTCAGGGTGTTGGAAGGGACTTGGGTGAAGTAGGGAAAAAAAAAGATAAAAGAAACCTAAATAAAAGAGTTTTTAAAAACTAACGCCAACAAATATGATCAAAGCAGGCTAGATTATTAGTATGAAAACATCATAATGAAATCCACCATTTTATAAAATAAATATATGCTAATAAAAATTACAATTATCTCTCTCAGTATTGCCAATGAAAATTGCCACAAAAATCATTATTTTTAATTTCAAACTTTATTACAATTTCTAAACAAAAAAATGTAATTTTTCTATTGTTTATATTTATACTGGATACAAAAACTCTAGGTTTTCATTCTTAAGTTGTTAAGGATTGCACACTTCACTGTTTTGTGCATGTGGCTTCTATACACCACTGTTAATATTCTATTAATGGCCTTACATAACCCTAATTTCTATCCCACACACCACACATACTCCATGATCTTTTCACAACTACTAAATGATCCTATAACAAATAAGTGAGTAGACTAATCAACAGGGAAGAAAAACCCCTCCACAGCATCCAACACACATATCTTACTATCCAAACTATGTCTGGGAAAAGGCTCCATAAAAAGACTAGAACTAAGAGAGAAAGAGAAACAGAGACAGAGAGAGAGGGAGGGAGGGAGAGAGAGAGGAGAGGGAGAGAGAAAAGGGGAGAGGGAGAAGAGAGGGAGGGAGGGAACGGAATCACAACAGAGACTTTACTACAGCAAATGTCTGAAATTTCTCCACTTGTCAGGATACCTCGGCTGGTCTGTGAAGAGCTGCTGCACATGGCTAGCAGGAAGTCAAGTCCCCTGTCCTCTGGCACACACTGTCCCTGCACAGCAACACTTCTGTTAACAGCAATAAATTACCTCTACAACAAACGCCAAGCGAGAGGAGCTTGAGGGCACTATAATGAATATTACCTCTTTCCAATCAATGTCTCCTCTGACACATAAACTAGAAAACATGGGGGTGCTATCTTCTACAGAACAGAAAGGACAAAAATGTCACAGAACCTGGATTTTGGATTTGTACTAGTTTAAGCACAAGGTCTCATTTATCCTAAGGCTGGCCTTGAACTCTTCTATTAACTAGTTCCCCATGGAGGTAGCACTTCCACCTACTGGTTGCTCCTGTTACCACCAGAAACTACTAAACTGGGTTTATGTGGTCCTGGGGATGGAATCCAGGGCTTCCTGCATGCTGGGTAAGCATTCTACCAAGCCATATACCCAATCCTATCTTATACACTGGCAATGAATTGGAATAGGAAGGCGACTCCTCCATTTAGATCCTTTCTTTTTTCTTTCTTCCTTCCACTATTTGCTCTATGTCCATGATATGTTTCCATGGTTTCATGTCTTGCATTACCCTATGATGTTTGCATCTTACTCGTTTTAGCATGCTACACTTTGTGAATTTCTGAAGCTGCAGTGTGGCCCAGTGCGGCACACAGTACACTTTGTCCACGTGTCTTCACTTGCAAACGCGCACAGTGAGTCACTGGTCTGGTTCCAGGCCTCTGCTTCTGCTGCACCTACTGGATCTTCACCAGGGCTCCTCCATGTACTGTTGTTTCCCTGAGTCCCGGAGACCCAGCAACTTTGGATCTGCAGGACCGGCCCCTTCGCACGCTCCAGCAGTTCACAGATGAGGTACATGTTGAGCTGGGACAACTCAAAGCCCTGAATCTGCCTAGAGTGGTAGCTGCGTTGGTCAGCGGAACCACACTGCAGGCTCTGTAAAGAGGAAGCTTAACTGTGGTGTCATGAATACCTGGAATGTGGTATTCTGGAGGGAAAGCGAAAACTGGATTCATATAATAAAAGTAGTCGTCCTAACAAAAGCAATCTACAGATTCAAAGCAATTCCCATCAACATTTCAACACAATTCTTCACAAATCTTCAAAAGACAATTTGCAGCTCCATTTGGAAAGAGAAAAAAGCAGGATATCTAAAAAAAATCCTGAATAATAAAAGAATCTCTAGAGCTATCACCATCCTGACCTTAAATTGTATTACAAAAATGCAGTAATAAAAAAAAGCTCGAGACTGACACAAAAACAAACACATGGATCAAGGGTCAACTCTCCTACTCTCAGGCTCTTGGGGCGAGCTCACCAGCCACATCCCCTACACCAGGGTCAGTTCCACTGTGATGTCCAGGTGAAGTGCAAGGCCTACTCTCCTGGCCCCTCTTAATCTTGATGATCCCCTTCTTTTACCTTTTTCTAGCTTCATCTCTCTATTTACACACATCACCACTCAATACTACTGTCCAGTATCTAGCTCTGGAAATTACCAGGTACTATCCTGGTTCAATGTATACCTCCTTTTTGTTGTTGTTGGGTTTTTTGTTTGTTGGTTTCTGTTTTTTCAGCCTTCATCCAAGCCCATGCATCCTTGCACATCTCAGATTTCCCATATATCTTTTTTTCTTTATTAATTGTGAGCTTTATTTTTTTTAATTTTTTATTAATTACACTTTATTCATTTTGTATCCCCCCATAAGCCCCTCCTCCCCTCCTGATCCCACCCTCCCTCCCCTTTCTGCATGCATGCCACTCCCCAAGTCCACTGATAGGGAAGGTTCTCCTCTCCTTTCTGATCTTAGTCTATCAGTTTTCATCAGGAGTGGCTGCATTGTCCTCTACTGTGGTCTGGTAGGGCTGCTCCCACTCAGGGGGAGGTGATCAAAGAGCAGGCCAATCAGATTATGTCAGAGGCAGTCCCTCTTCCCATTACTATGTAACCCACTTGGACACTGAACTGCCATGGGCTACATCTGTGCAGGGGTTCTAGGTTATCTCCATGAATAGTCCTTGGTTGGAGTATGAGTCTCTGGGAAGTTCTCTGTGTTCAAATTTTCTTGTTCTGTTGCTCTCCTTGTGGAGACCCTGTCCTCTCCAGCTCTTACTATTTCCCACTTCTTACATAAAATTCCATTCACTCTGCCCAACAGTTGGCCATCAGGCTCAGCATCTGCTTTGATAGTCTGCAGGGCAGAGGCTTTCAGAGGCCCTCTGTGGTTTTCTTCCTGTTTTCTTCTTCTGGCTTTCAGAAGCCCTCTGTAAAAGGTTCCTAGGTTGTTTCCTGTTTTCTTCTTCTTCTGATGTCCATCCTCTTTGACTTTCAGGATGGGGATTGACCATTTTAGTTAGGGTCCTCTCTCTTGCTTAGTTTCTTTAGATGCACAGATTTTAGTGGGTTTGTCCTATGTTGTATGTCTATATGAGTGAGTATATAACGTGTGTGTCTTTTTGCTTCTGGGACAATTCACTCAGGATGATCCTTTCCAGGTCCCACCATTTACCTGCAAATTTCATGATTTCCTTATTTTTCATTGCTTAGTAATATTCCATTGTATAGATGTACCACAGTTTCTGCATCCATTCTTCAGTTGAGGGGCATCTGGGTTGTTTCCAGCTTCTGGCTATTACAAATAAAGCTACTACAAACATGGTTGAGCAAATGTCCTTTTTGTGTACTTGAGCCTCTTTTGGATATATGCCTAGGAGTGGTATGGCTGGATCTTGGGGAAGCACTATTCCTAGTTGTCTGAGAAAGAGCCAGATTGATTTCCAGAGTGGTTGTACAAGTTTACATTCCCACCAGCAGTGGACAAGGGTTCCCCTTTCTGAATTAAGTACCAGTGGTAAATCTATGTGCCTATCAATAGCTGATTTTTGATGAAGAAAACAGAAAGACATGTGAAAAAAGTAGCATCTTCCACAAATAATGTTGGTTAAACTGAATTACTACATGTAGAAGAATCCAAATAAATACATACTTATCATCCTGCATAAAACTCAACTCCAAATGGATTAACGACCACAACATAAAACCAGGTATGCTGTACCAGATAAAGAAAAATTCAGGCACAGCTTTGAACTCCTTGGCAGAGGAAAACTTTCTAAACAGAGCACCATTAACTAAGATTAACAATTAATGAATGAGACCTCACGAAACCGAGAAGCTTCTTCATGGAAATGGATGCCATCATTCGGACAAAGTGGGAAAGAATGAAAAAATATTTTTACCATATATATATACATATATATATATATATATATATATATATATTCCCAATATATATAAAAAAGTCAAAAAGCTAGATATCAAAAAAACAAATAACCCAATCAAAACACAGGCTACAGATTTAAACACAGACTTCTCAAAAGAGGTATCCCAAATAGTTGAGAAACAATGTTGAACATTTTTGGTTAGCAGGGAAATGCAAATCAAAACTACTTTCAGATTTCATCTTACCCAGTCAGAATGGCTAAAACGTGCCAGCTCACGCTGGTTAAGGGAAGGGAACACTTATCCATTGCTGGTAGGAATGCAAGCTTGTACGGCTACTATGATATCAGTATGGCAATTCCTCGGCAAGGTATTAATTGATCTACACCGTTCCTGGGCATATAACCAGAGGATGCTTCATCCTACCACTGATCCTTGTTCAACTTTGCTGAACCTTGTTCATTGCTGCTCTATTCATAATAGCCAGAGATAAGAAGGAGAAAAAAAAAAAAAAAAGAATAGATAAATAAAATGTGGTACATTCACACAAAAGAGTATTTATCATTTATTTGTTATGAAATCCACAGGTAAATGGATTGAACTAGAAAAAAAAATCATCCTCAGTGAAGTGTCCCAGACTCAGGAAGACAAACATGGTATGTATTCACCACAAATACTGTATGTAGGCATTACCTGTTAAGTCAATGATATCTAAGCTACAACACACAGAAGAACAGAGGTTGGGTAGAATAAGGGACTGTGGGGGAAGGGACCATTAGTAAGTAGATATATCTCATTTTAAAAGCTAATAGAATAGTTATGGATGGATGTAGGTGGGCAGGACCAGGTGGATCAAGAGGAGATTAGGAGGAGAGAGGGGGATAGGAAGGTAAAACAGAAAGAGACAGCTAAAATTTAGGACAATTTGAGGCAAAATATGGAAATCTAATATAATAAAAGCTTCCAAAAATATATACATATATGAAGGTAATCTAAATGAAATTGTCAAATTATAAGGGAGAGAGAGCCCCAGGTGGCCATTTTTTGTTACCAAATGAAGCTTCTAGGACAGGGGTTGGGTTATTAAAGCTAAACTGAGTGGTTGGCCAAAGGGGTCCCCTGAGAATTCCTAAACAATCCAGGCTATTGCCAAGACTCTAGCTTGCTACACAGCAAGACCCTATTACCAAAGAAAATGCCTACACAACTCACTGATCATAGAGTCCAAACTAGTGCCTCCATAGAGCCTTCACCCTAAAGTATTAGAGTAGTGGTTCTCAGCCTTCCTACTGCTGCAACCTTCTAACACAGTTCCGGATGCTGTGGTGAGCCACCCCCAACCATAACATTATTTCATTGCTACTTCATAACTGTACTTTTGTTACTGATACAAACCATAACGTAAATATCAGATATGCAGGATATCTCATGTAATCCCCAAAAGAGTCTTGAAAAACAAAAACAAAAAAAAATAGAAAAAAAAGCTAGCAAGAGAAAAGAACTATCTGAAAACAACGCAGAACATATCGATATATATATAATATATGTAAAGCCTAAGGACTACATTATACTCAACTTGAAAAACTTGAAAGCCTTCTTGACCTTCCTAGATCAGGAATAAGAAAAGGATGCCTAATTTCTCCAATCTTATTCAGAATAATTCTTGAAATATTAGAGCAAGTCAGAAAAACAATTAGGAAAGAAAGAGTCAAAGAATTGCTTACAGATTATATGATGATACTCAAAACACCCTTAAAACACTCTACCAAAAAATCCTTAGATTAAATAAATACTCTCAGCAAACCAGAAAAACTGAATCAACAGTTTCTTACTTGCAAAAAAAAAAAAAAATTCTTGGTGAGAAAAACAAATGAGAACAGAATCCCGACCACAAAGGAAGGAAAAAGAGAAAATGAAAAATCATTCTATTTAACCTAAGCATGAAGACATGAGAGACCTCTACAATAAAATCTTCAAACCACTTAAAAAAAAAGAAAAGAAAAATCGAAAAAGACACCACTAAATGGTAAGATAGTGCATGTTCATGTATCAGTGAATTATTATTAAATGACAATAATATTAAAAAAATGACTATATTATTAAAAATTATCTCTAGTTAGTTGCAATGATTGACACTGCAATTAATGGCCTTCTTTACAGGAACAGAAGGAAAATAAAGCACCCTAAAATTTATATGGAAGCACAGAATAGTTGAGACAAAGCAATGCTTGGTGGGAAATGAACAATTCAGGAGTAGGCATCACCTACTACATCACAGAGCAACCGTGACAAACACTAAGATACTACTATAACCCACATGTAAACAGAACCAAACAGAAGACCCAGAAAGGAAATCATTCAGATGCAGCCGCCTGATTTTGAGCAAAGGTGACACTGGAAAAAAAACAGCCTGTGCAGCAAATGATGCTGGGAGTCTTTATGTCCACATGCAGAACACGGTCTGAACTTGCAATTTAAGAAAAACCAACTCAAGTGGATCAAATTCCTCAGAGTCCTTAAATTCCCACCAGGCATATTGGCACTAACCTTTAATCCCGGCACTAAGGAGGTACATGCAGGGAGATCTCTGTGAATTGGAGGCCAGCATGGTCTAGAGCCAATTCAGGGACAACAAACTAACTAGAAAGAGCCTGTCTCAAAGACAAAACAAAAACAGACCTGAATCTTTGAAACTAATAGAAAAAAAGCTTAAAAATGAATTCAAAATATTAGTATATACAAAGAATTTTTGAAAATGACTCAAGAAGATGAAGAAATAACAAAAACTGAAAAATCTTTTAAGCAAAGAAAATACCTGATTTCAAATTATATCACAGAGCCATAGTGACAAACAGTAAGATACATGTAAATGAAACCTACCTGGCATGGTTGAAAGCCTATACAGAATAAGGGAGGAAAAAATCTTTGCCTGTTTACATAGCACAGAGGATTTATGGCTAGAGTGTGTAGAGAACTCAAAACCTTAAATATAAGAAAGCAAATCAATATATAAAGAGTTCTCAAAAGAAACACAAAAAGTCAAAAGTATATGACAAATGCTCAATGTCCTTAGTCATGAGAGAAATACAAATCAAACCCATGTGGATATTCATTCCATCTACTCCCAGTCAGAATGGTCATAATCAAGGAAACAGAGAGCAAATGCTAGTGAGGAGCTGAGGAAGCAGAAGCCTTTCTCCCTGTTGGTGAGATGCAAATCCGTGAATGTGTACTGAGTCCTACAAAAAGGTGAGAGTCAAAGATATTAACGTGTGGGGAACCTAAGAGGAAGAGTGAGCAGGAAGATCAGAAAATTAAGGGCTTGAATACAAACAAAGTGGTTGATAAGCATATGCAAAGATATTATTATGAAACCAATTATACCCTACACAAGCTTAACAAATAAACAAAAAAAATCTATAGAAAGATGATTCTTACAGCTCAGAAGAGGTCCAACAGGCAGAGGAAGGTCAGAGTATATACGAGGAAAAGAAATACCAGCTTTGTAAATATCACAAAAGTCATTGTTTTGTCCAAGAAATATACTTCATTCAGTACAATTAACATATGCTAATAATTTTAAGTCATGCTCATATTCTATTAGTTTTTTTTATTATTTACATATTTCATTTTCAGAAATTTGTGTTGCCTGTAATTTTGATTCACCAACTAAACTTTCAGTTACTTTACAATGAGACAAAAAAAATAATAATAATTTGACTGTGACTTTGCAAACACAAATGGATATAAGGCTTACTTTTAAAACAGACAACCTTAACTTGGGCATGGTGGCACTCAGGAGGCAGAGGCAGAGGCAGGCCGATCCCTGTGAGTTTGAGGCTAGCCTGGTCTACAAAGAGAGTACAGGACAGCCAGGGCTACAGAGAAAAAGGCTATAAAAAAAAAAAAAAAAAAAAAAAAAAAAAGAAAGAAAGAAAGAAAGAAAGACAGACAGACAAAAACGAGACAGCCTCAAAATCTTCATATAGCAAAACAAAACTGGTTCCTCCTACATATGAGTTCAATGCATACAACATTAATTGCATTATAAAGGAAAAATTAACACTTCACCCGTTAAACATACACACTAAAGCTGTATTACCTCAGAATTCACAACTGAAAATAAAGGAGGGGTGGGGAGGGAAACGAACCAGAGGAGTAAATATGTACTTTAAAAGACCAGGAGAGTAAGTCTCAGCTGATATTTCTGGGTGCTTCTGGGTGGAGCCTCTCAGATATGTATGAGTGCTCTGTCTACATGTGTACCTGCAAGCCAGAAGAGGGCATCAGATCACAGTATAGTGAGCCACCATTGAACTCAGGTCCTCTGGAAGAGCAGGTAGGGAGCCTGTGGTAAAGTGGAGATAAGGAGAAAGAGAGTCCACTCTTGAGGACTCAGGAGCTCTACAAGAAGACCAACAGAGACAACTTATCATGACCAAGAGAGACCATGATAAGACTGACACTGAAGCACCAACCAAGGACCTTGTATGGCCTAGACCTAGGCCACTTGGAGATGTGACTGACAGGCAGCTCAGGCTTCATGTGAATCTCCTAGTAAGGGGAGCAGGAGCTCTCTCTGACTTGGACTCTCTTGCCAGCTTTTCAATTACTTCCCCCTGGAGGAACTGCCTTGCCAGTCCAGAGGGGAAAAAACAAGCTCAGCCCTGATATAACTTGATGAGCCAGGATGGATGGGAAGGGGGAGCTCCTCTTTTCTGAAGAATAGGGACGGAGGAGGGAGAAGGAGGGTAGGACTGGGAGGTTAGAATAGATGGGGCTATGACCAGACTGTAAAGTGAATAGATAGATAGATAGATAGATAGATAGATAGATAGATAGATAGATA
>NW_026596962.1:2561192-2618692 GCF_907164565.1 Psammomys obesus
ATAGATAGATAGATAGATAGATAGATAGATAGATAGATAGATAGATAGATAGATAGATAGATATCAGGAGAAGTAAGTGTGTTTTCTAAAATACCTTGTTTGGAGCAGAGATAGATAGCTCATACAAATGAAATGCTTGCCTTGCAAGGACAAGGACCTGAGTTTGATCCTCAGAACCCATGTAAAAAAGCCAGCAAGGTAGCATACACATGTAACCCCACCTCTGAAGTGGCAAACACAAGGTCACTGGATTCACTTCGCAGCCAGCCTAATCTTAATCAACAAGTTCTTGGGCAGTGAGAGAGCCTGTCTCACAAAAGCTATGAAGTAACAACCAAAGCTAAGCTCTGGCTTGAACCGCACAGGGCATGTGCACAAGCACGTTCAGGAGTGGGGGGAATAAAATGTTTGGTTAGTGCTCCGCTGAAAACAATCTCTTGGTTCCTGACTCACTACCACGCTTTACTAATAGAAACTTGACTCCCTGACTTGGTGCAGGTGAAAAATAGTGGACAGCAACTTTTCACTACAGAAAGGATGCTTTCAGCAAACAAATGACAAAACTGAGGAAAAACAAAACAAAACAAAACATTTAAGTGTTTAGAAAGGCCATGATCCTGGGCAAATGAGTCCACCATGGCAATATACAAACAAACTAGTAACTGTAAATTACCAAAATAACATGGAGTCACAGTATATATCACGATTACACAAACAGAATGAAAACCTATGTTTTTTTGTTTGGCTTTGGTTTTAGATTTTTTGAGACACAGTTTCTCTGTGTAGCACTGTCTATCCTGGATCTTGCTCTACAGAGTAGACTGGCCTTTGAACTCACAGAGATCTGCCTGGCGATCTCTGCATCCCAAGTGCTGGAATTAAAGACGTGAGCCACCACTGCCCAGCATTCTTATATGAAGTGATTACCCTGTGGGAGAGTCACAAGAGTGACCCTGAACAACTCTGCTAACACAATAAGCTTGCACAGGTCCTCCCAGTGTAGAACGCTCCTAGGGACGCTCAGCTTACCTCCATAATCGGCAGGCACATACACATGGACATAGTGTGGATATGCCTGCTATAGGGATGCTGTGCTGCTAACACCTGCCACCTCCCCAAAACTCCTACTGAAAGGCAGACCCCAACACAGCATAGGCAAATCATTAACAATGTCTACCAGCTGAATCTATCCCTGTCCATAACTGCATCATGCTGTCACTGGCTCTGGGGTTCTTCTGAGGAGGTGATACACACTTTGTCACCATGTATCCCAGACCATCCCAAACTTACCAATGACTTCAGTATAGGCAGAAGTGATGCACACAGGTCAATACACGTGCTATGCCCTAAAGCCATAGCACAAAAAAAAGGAGCACAAAGACTGAGAGATCACAGTACCTTTAGGCTATGCTTAACACCATAGAAAAATACATACATACATACATGCATACACACATAAACGTGTGTATATATCTGTTTATTTTGGGAAAGGGAGACTGTGCGAGTGCAATGGTAAGAAAGTAAGTGATTTTGGAGGTAAAAAAATAAGGATGCTAGTTTGCCCGCAGCTCCTGGAAAAAGGAATGGTATGGGATAAAACAGGGAAGATGGGCAGCAATGTCTATGAGTACAAATCAGCCACCACTCAGAGTGGAGCATGGAAAAAGCCATGTGCAAACACGGAATACATGCTATAATTCAAAGAGTCCACTCTTGAGGATGCACGTTCCTGCAACCAAAGGCAAAGGAGAAAGACCCACTTTCATCAACTCTGACCTAAGACCTCACATCAGGCTATTTTATTCCAGCAAATCAGTAACATGATACTGCAAAACACACATAACCTGACATTACAAGGAACCATCAACAAACCACAGATGACAAATGGCAAATATTACACAATCCACTTGTGACAAAAATGTTACTAACCTTAAGAAATTGTAATCACAAATAAACTTTTATTGTTTTGATTTTTCTGTTTTAAATTATAACTTAAAGTATCATGTCATGTGACAGTAAAGGAGTCATCATTCGTATTCACAACTGAAGAACAGGGACAAAGACCAGGGAACACAAACAAGTACCAGGATGATTAAAACAGCCCAGCTCACTTCTTAGAAGAAAAAATAAATTGTAGTACAATTATTAAGCTAACAAAGCAAGAGAAAATACGGGTAGAAAAATGACAACGATCTGCAAAATTCATAAGTGTGTCTTTCGTATAACCACAATGATCATATTTTATGCTGTCATTTTGCCTTTAATTGCTCACCCTGGTACTTTTCTTCCTAGAAGCCATCAGTACCCCACAGAGCCAGATGCTGAACTGTAAAAAACATACTGTGACCGCAGACTTATGAGAAAGTGACTTTGCTGAGCTAGAGTGCATGACAAGTTAATTTTTGCAATTATACATTTTCCAACTAAGCTACCAGTTTAGATGATTCAGTTTCATTAAGAGATGCAAAGTCTTTACAATAAACCACTCAGATCTATTTTTAAAAGCTTCAGTTGATAAGAGCAAGCAACTTTTCTGATACTTCTACTATAGTATATACAAAAGTAGACATCTCCTCAGCTGAAACATATAAGCAACTTGCTGTGCTGAGGAATGCCTAAGATTTCCCCCAGTCAACAAACAATCTCTAACTCCTTAGAGACATCTGAGAAACACATACATGGGCATGGCCTTTCCCTCATGACTTTAAGTTGTGCTACAGTATGATAAAGATTATACTCAAATGCTAAGGCATTTCCAAAGAAGTGGCAAAACAGCTTATGTGCAGGTGCAAATTGTTGTAACTTTCAGACATTTTCAGTGGTGTCACTGTCACATAGCCAACAGTAATAAAACAGGAAAGCATGTTCTGTTAAAACAGACACTGTTCTCTGTGAAACTCTATCTTTGTACAGACAGCACAAAATTAAGGGGATGGTCTATCTGGTTTTATTCATTTCATAGGAAGGCCAAAGGAAGACAATTCTCTTTCAGTGATAACCTCCTTATTAAAATGTGGGAAGGGAAATGTTAAAAATCTAAGCTAAATAACCCAAAGCTAAGCTTAAAGAAACTTAAAGAAGGGGAATTCTGATAAATCTCTCTCTCTCTCACCTCCCCACAATTTTCTAAGATAATTGAAGCTCTGTTTTAACCACATTGTCACCACAAAACATAAAAAGAAATTAAAATGCTAAAATTTCTGGATAAATCTGAATAGTTTATCCTAGGACTTTAACAAATACATAATACTACTGCCTTCTGCAGATACAAAGTTACCTGCACATCACTTCCTAATTTAAAGGAAAATAAAAAAGTGATAAGTTGATATACATTTAACAACTTCTAGAATTCTAAAGCACTCTGAAGCAGTCACTTCAAATCCCTTCTTCCCTCTTTTCCTAAAAGGATGAGCTGCATGCCCTCAGCCCTGACAGCACGTGCTTACAACACTGAAGCCAAGAGCTGGGGTGCAAATCAGTGAGTCAGACACACCCAGGCCTTCGATGAGCACCCTCTGTTCCAAACCCTAGCTCAGAGAAGGCACACCTTTCAGATGGCACAAAGACAGAGAAGCCGTGCTCGTCCTGTGTGCCTACCTACTTCCTACAGAAGTCCAAACACCCTTATTTGCCCTCTTTTTCCTCCTTTTATAACCATACATGCCAAGGACCCCTGCTGATAATCTCCAATCTCACTTCTAATCTCAGCATCTTTCACAATAACCCACACACCAAGACAGCTCAACATACATCCAAGCACACCCATGCTACTCTGCTCTGCAAAACCACTCCTTCCTTTGCCACCTTCCCTTTCTGCTGGCACTGGCACCCTGTCCTGTCTATACAAGAAGACATTTGCCCTCTTTCCTTTAGGTCCTCTACCACCTTTACCAGGGTCACCCACTGTGCTCACCTCAGCAAAAAGTTTTTCAAACACATGCCCGGGGTGAAGGATCTGAGGACAGCTAAGGAGTTCACCATGACTATGGGGAGAGGGACTGACAAAAGCAAGTAGCACGCAGGCAAGGCTTTTCAGGAACTTTTTCTGTCTTCCTCTTGTTTCTTGTTTCTTCTCCAGGCCCAGGCAGCGGCATGTCAGGTGGAGAGTTGCTTCTCACAGCCATGCCTTCTGACACTGGGCCCAAAATGACCTTTCCTATCACAGCCACATGAAAACTGTCATGTGTCGTGGACATTTCTGTGCTGCTCTCTGTGACGTCCCCAGGCCAATCCAGGCACCCCTGCCATGTTACAACAGCTCTTGACACATAGTCTGCTACAGCCAGTAAAGAATCACTTGGTGACGGATTGTTGGTGTCAGTCAGGATTAGGAAAGCAGGAAATGTGATGTGTTACTTTTTTTTTTTTCCCTGTCCAGGACAAAGACATCACTCAGTAACATTCTTAACTTCATATAAACTTAACTTGCTGGATAATCAAGCATTTCAGGGTATAAGAAGACAAACAAAATCACTGTTTTACCCAATCTTAAAATGCTCACCAAGAATAATTTTGAAAGGCAGTAAGCCAATAACTATCTATCCTTACAGCTCATTCCAAAACAAAGCTATGATTAGACCCACAAAGAAGGGAATTAGTACCTCTGCCTGGTTTTCCAAGTACAGAGAGGCAGAAGCAGCAGGATGAGGTTCTGCAAGTTCTCTCCACAAGATGTACTCTGGCTTCCTGCCTACTGTTTTGTGGCACTCTCTTGTTAAGTGGAACCAAAGGCCCTAGCGACCTTAACACTGGCATGCTGAGATAGGAGATCAAATTCTTTAAAGTACACACACACACACTATTTCACCAATTATTGAAGACATATCACTTTTCTGCTTGAAAATGTAGACACAATTCCACTACCCAGGAAGAAAGACAAGCTAAAACATGGACCTGTTCCTAAGAATGTGGACAACAACTGAAGAACATAAACTTCTAACTTTAAATATAATAACCTTCCTAATAACCACATTTTCAATTTTCAAAGTCAGAGTCTCAGAAGAGTAAGACCTGAACAAGTCAAACCTAAACCCTTCCTATAACATCAAACACAGACACAATGCATGCCAGAGCCAGAATAAACATGTCAATATTCTGAATTTTATAAAAAAAAAAAAATTCTTCACCTTTAAGTAATCTACATGAGTAACTTTTCTTTGGATAACTATATTAGGATAGCTAAAAAAAAAAAAAAAAAAAAAAAAAAACAGGAAAAGCTTCCTGATATAAAGACAACACAAAGATGTGTATCTTACAAATGTGTAGTTCAGAGGTCCATCCCACAGAATTTTCATCAGGGTCTTAGTACAGCTGCACAACTTGGGGGCCGTCCAGCTGTGACTTCCTTCTGTGCCCTCTGGTTTCTGGCGACCACTCCTACCTGGTGGCCCAGGCTCTACTGCCCCATCTTCAAAATAGTGGTTGAGTTCTTCCAAAGTAACACCCTGTCCTCATCTTTCGGAGTTTCCTATATTCAAGCACCCTTACTCACGTTGATTTGATAAAAACCACCTCTGAATTTTAAGACAACTAAACAATAGGCTTTTAACCCAGGAAATCTGAACCCCCCATTGCCATGTAAGAAACATGGTCACCAGTTTCGGGGTATAAGACACACATGCCATCTAAGGAAGGTAAAGGTCTTGGTTTTCAAATAAAACAAGAGTAAAACTGGAACCTACTTAAATGTACATTTTAGGTGACTTTTAGGATACCTGCTATAAACTAGGGGCCATGAGGAGCGGGTAGAGACAATTCAAGTTTCATTCATCTTACGCTGCTATTTCATCTCACAGGATGGCAGAAAAAAAAAAATAAAAAAATAAAAAACAACCATGGGGCTTAGTCTTAAAAGGCTCTTCATCAACCAGGAAGATGAAGGATCTTCATTCCTTTACCTCTGGGTTCCATAAGCTCACCTACTGCATAACCAGGATTTCCACTCTCCATTCAGAATGCCTACATTTACTCAAAATGTAGCAAATGAAAGTCAGACACAAGGGTTAGCTTGCTTGACTGTCAAGTTGTGAGATAGTGAACATGAGGAAACACGTCCAAGAGAAACTGAAAGTTCCATAGCTCTTCAATGCTAGGAAGCAGCTTCATTACCTCCCTTGAGGCCAGCATCTCTAGGAAGTAGACTTACGGAGTGATACTCAAAGCAGAAGCCAAGCGCTGTCCCAGAGACAGGCACCGGCACTGACGCACTGCAGAGGGACACTAACAACGCTTTAACATCTTGCAGAGCAGCGGTCACATGTCCTAGACGTGCTCGCATGAAAACCATGCACAGCAACACCAACAGAGAAGTCTGCGTTAACTAAAACTCTCAGTGAAAATATGAAAGTAAACATAAACATTCTAGTCAAAGGAAGACCTTGTCACACCAGAGAAATGCAAAGCTCTTCTTTGACTTTATTTTTGTGTTATTCTGAATAAAATCCATAGGATTAAGTAAATCAATTAAACACAATATAGGCAATATACAAAAGCAAAAGCAGGACAACTTACAATGCTGTTCAAAACTTTTTCAAGTCAGAGTTTAACTGTTACTACTCAAAGCTGGTTAGGAAACCATGACAAAGGTGGAAGCTACAGCCCTGTGCCACACCTTACATCATTAGTACATTCACGTAAACACACAACTGCCAACTTCTCAAACTAGTTATCAAAACAACAAGTTTCAGGTCAAGGTTCCTTTAAAATGTATTACCTGAGCTTTTCATAAATTCATATTGACATCATATGGTAATAGCTCAGAACACAGTGAAAAGATGTTTGTTCCATCTCCAGAGTTTTGCTTCTAGAAGCACATACAACAAAGTTGGGGGAAAGATAGGATGTTCCTGCAAGTGACAGGATTATTTCAAAATCCAATTATATCTGTTCATTCCCTTTTGCTTAATTAAAGCAAAAGGCATCAAAGGCTTCCTCAGCAGTAATCAAGGGAGAGCTGCGTAGCACAGAAACAGTAATTAACTTAACCTTATCACTGAGCTGTGTTGGGTCACTCAAGTGCGGCAACGGTATCAACGCTAGGAATCAACACTATCAGGGTTATGTGTCTCAGGAACAGAGAGACTGAGTGGCCGCCGTGGTCATGAGCCAGCTTTGTTCCTGCATGGAAGAATGTTCCTCCCTCATAACTTTCACAGCAGTATAACCACTTAATCGTGTAAGCTAATATGTTATCAATAACATGAATGTATAACTAAAAAATCACTTTTCCACATATTCAGATCTTAAAGACCCAAGAGAATGCTGGGGCTTAGCTTTACACTGACAAAAGGATATGGATTTACAAGTATATAGACAAAAGTTGCAGCTCCAGAAAACATGATTTTGAAATTTTGGTGCCCTCCTCCACATTATCTCTCATCAGACACATATGCATGGGTGGTTTTAATGTGGATTAATTCAACTTACAAGACTGATGTTTATGCAATTCCTGAGAATTAAATTTATTCAATTATGCCAATTTACTTGATATTTTATTTGTTTTACTGGAAAATATTTCAAAACATAAGAAATCAACATTTGAATATACATAGCTTAAAGTCATCTATTCATTACTCCCTGTTACGTTCAAGCACATTTTGTTATCCCTGAAGGATCAGAAATTCTCCTGCCAAGACATTACTCTGAGGCCTTTCGCTTTCACCCAGTAAGACACTAAATCATGGGGGACAATTATCAACAAATTCTCTGCGACAGGCCCAAAGCCTGCTGAGGTAATGCAGCTGACAAACTTTGATGCGCTGTGCCCGGGCACATTATGTTCATGTAGTGTGTACATCTGGGCACCCTTTATGGCAATGCTGCAAACAGCCAATCATTTATTCCACTCTAATTAGCACACATGTAAATCCTCACCAATCAAGTCGAGCATGGGGTTACTGTTGTGGCAGGCATACAGCAAGCTGGCAGAGCCACCTCAGAAAGATGAAAGGCCACTCCTGGGCTTGATTTGAACCTGCCATCACACCAGGCAGGTCCAGAAGAAAGGGCTGCAACCAGCTCTCGCTTTCAGAACTTATCAAGAAGTCCCAAAAGATAAAGGTCAACAGGCATAAGCTGCTTGGCCACAGTTGTTCTGTTCTCCCACTTGTCCTAAAAATACACCTGAAGAAACATGTGCCACTATTACTCAAAAGCCCAAGAGCTACCTTGAACAAGAGTTGACTAAGTTATAAATACGCCGTAAGACAAAGGATACAGAGAAAAGAGCAGCAGCTGTCATGTGCACTAACTCAGAAGACCAGCAGGCAGTCCGTGTGACATGATCCTATGTGACAACATGTGCACCTACATACGAGGACCATGGCCCACATGTTGCTCTAGGCTGTACTGCCTTTACTACTTAAGAGTATAAATAGTTAATTTTTTTAGCAATTTATCAAAAGCAGTTAACTCCAGCTGGAAAGATCTCCTCTTAAAGCCTATAAAAAACAGGTAAGAAATGCGGATAGAACACCATTTGCTATTTTTTTTAATCTGCTCTTTCTGTTATTTCTTTTACCACAATGATATCTTGATTGTTATTTTCAGATAGCATCATGCATAGGAATATAGCAATTTACAACCAAAACTGTTGAAACCAAAAGCAGTGATTTCTGTCAATAAAAAAATTATTGCTGAATTTAGCAGATCTTTGTACTAAAAAGAGTTTCTCAACAGTATCGAGTTACCATGTTTTTGCAGATTCATTTTAACTTGATATTATAAATTACATCCTTAAAATGCTTACGAATGTCTTCAATGAACATTTGCTAACTTCCTTGTATATGGCAATACTGAGCAACCTGCATTACAAACACAGAGAGGCTTGCCAAATGCACTGATGCTGTGAGAGGAAAACACCACCTAACAACTCACGCTCAACACCTGTGCAACTGAAACACCAAAAAGATCACACAGAGAGAAGAAAAAGGAAAGAGAGGAAATTCCATGTTTTAAGTTGTTTGTATTGGGCTGTACCCACAGCTGGTCTAGGTTGCAGATTGGACACACCTGTGTGAATCTACAACCCAGGTATTTGGGAAAAGATGATGTACTGACGGCAATCGTGATTTCAAAGCCAATACATAAAAAGGCCCAACAGTGTTAAAGGATCACCAAGTGTTCCTTAAGAAAATGATGCCCATTTCATTTCTTAAAACCCTTACAAAAAGCTGGGCAAGATGATGCGCATTCCTTTAACCCCAACATTAGCAAGACAGACGCAGGCCAGCCTGGTCTACAGAGTAAATTCCAGGACAGCCAGGGCTGCACAGAGAAACAAAACAAAACAGAATAAAACTCAACAAGTATAAAAACAAATAAACAAACAAAACAGACTTGCTAGGTAAGCAAAGAAGTAAGTTAAAGGGCAACTGAAGAATTCACAGTTTGAAAACATTTTCCTAATAACCCTCTTTTAAATGTCTTAGAAATATAGTAAAGTACAGTAAAATACGTAAAACCAATAGGTTTTCCACTCTTGCGCCACAGAACAAAAGACCTAAAATACATGATGGGTCCCAAAGAGCTGATAGTCCCCATCCACGCACGTGTGACAGTGAACAAAACAGGGTTGCTGCGCAAGGGAGAGCTGTCCTACCAACCTACAGAGGACCCCACTCAGCGAGCCCCAGCACCTGTCTCCAGCCACAAAGCAAGTGTGTTCTTAACTCTCAGTCAGTCACTCAGCCCAGGTGACATCCCCAGCTAGCTGCATGTCTTTTTCTGTCTCTCCTAAGTTTAGGATGAGCTCCGTCTAAGTGGAGACATGGCCAGTACATTCACAGCCAAACACCATGCTAAAGATTCATGTTTAATGGATTAAAGGATGACCACATACACCTGCTAGTTCTGGTATCACACACATTAACTCCCATAAGCACATGCAAAGCTGTGCTGGTTGGTTTCCGTCAACTTGAAACAAACTAGAGTCACTCAGGAAGAGTGATTTCAACTGAGAAACTGCCTCCATCAAACTGACCTGTGGTGTATCTAAGGGACATGTTCTTAATCAGTAACTGATGTGGGCAGGTGGGCCCTGGGTTATATAAGTAAGCAAGCAAGCAGACAAGATGGAGAAGTGCTCAGAGGTAAGAGTATGACTGCCCTTCTAAAAGACTTCCATAACTGTAACTTCAATTCCACGGAATCCAATGTTCTCTTCTGGACCCCACAGACATAAGGCATGCATGTGCTACAGAGATAAAACACTCACACACATAAAATAAACTGAAAAACGAAACTAAACCAAACCAGAACGAGAGCTGAGTCTGTCATGAAAAGAAAGCCTGTAGGCAGCCTTCCAAGTCTGGTCCTGAGTGAGTTCCTGTCCTGGCTTTTTAAATTAAGGACTGTTATGTACGGCCAGGAAGTATATGATAAAATAAACCCTTTATTTCGTTAAGGTGCTTTTAGTCATGGTGTTTATCAACAGCAACAACAACAAAACATCAGTCTAGGACATGTACCAAGACTGAAGGCCATCACTGAGGTATACTTACAGAAGAAACAAATATATATATGCTAAACAAGAATAATCATAATTATTGTTTATTAAAATGAAATTCTAAAACACAAAAATCTAAGACAGGACAATAACCCAGGAAAACAAAAGATTACGGTTTTGTGAAATGCATTCTAAAAAATAAAAATGCTGTTGACACTGAAGAACTTCGGAATTTTAATTTTTATATAATTCATCTTTAAATACATTACTCTTGCACATTATAATCCATAAATTTCACATCAATGACTAAAAGAATGCTCTGAAGAGTGACGTGGGAATACATTTGTTGGGTACAAAAGAGACGGGAGAGAGACAAAATTGTATTCCAAATTAGCCCTAATCTTTGGATAAAAAGGAAAACAAAACAAAACAACAACAACAACAAAAATGTTCTTTAGTAGCTGACAAGAAGAATGTCTCCTCCACAGCCCAGTGCAAACAGAGTGAGAGACAGGCAATCTAGACTTCTCCTTGATCTACAAACAGTAGCCAGGGGTTACACTGCATATGCAGATTGTTCTCACCTGCAAGACAAAGTTCACGGCCCACATCAAGACCTTTTATAACCTATTTCTTTTAATTTTCATATTGTCAGAAATGTCCAGCATTTATTTTTCTCTCTATTTACAAGATACTAGCTATTAATTTTTAAATATATCTCTACTTATTAAGTCACTAATAAAGAACACAACTATAATTTCACCAACATAAATGATTTCTGGGCTTTAGTGCACCAAAAGACAGGTTTTTCAAAAGATAACCCACATTGAAAATAGGAAAAATTATATTTAAAAGCAGCATATTTAGTCTACAATTATATCCAAAGGCTGAAGATGTGGAATGTGCACACAAACCGCAAGTGTGATACACTGTGCATGTTTGTGTGCATGGGTACAGGGCATGTACATGCGTGTACACAAATCTGGAGGCCAGAGGCTGACACTGACTATCTTGCTCCATCACTGCCAACCTTAGATGGGGTTTCTCAGGGAACCTGGAACTCACTAGTTGGGCTAGGCAGGCCAGACAGAAAGCCCTGGCTCTTCTGTGGCACGAGCCTGAGAACTAAGACGCCACATTAACACACCTGCTCTGTTACAGCTGTGCAGAAGGTCCGAGCACCTGAAGAGCATCAAGACAACTAAACCGGACTGAGGGCTTAGGGCATTTGTGTACAAATGAGTGGCTCACGGCAGCCATTCTCATACTCAAGACAGAGCCTCTCTCAAGACAGGCTCAGTCCCCAAAGGGGTGGGGGGCCACAGAAAAACCAACACATCTCTCCTAAGCCTCAAGACGCCTTACTGCAAGTTGGGCTTTCTCATTGCCACTAAAAAAAAAAAAAAAGTTATTTTTCTCAAGTGCAAATGCCATTAAGATACCTACATTAATTCAACCAGGTTTAACATGACCAAACTCTACCTCAGATACTAAATGCAATGATATTTGTGTGGTAATATGCGACAAGGGATGATTTAACTAGACAAAGTACTGAGAGTCTCTACAATACATGGCCAAACGCTATCTCATTTTCAGACTGCCTCTGCCCCTCGGCTGGCAAATTAAAAATAGAATATTTGACTACTGAAATACCTACTTGCAGTAACTTCTATTGTAAGTGTCAGAGATGTATGGATTAGGAAACCGGATTCAGGCACAAATAAAACGTAAGCATCCTTTTCCTTCCAGATAGGAGCTAAGGTGTTTTTATTGCCCGAGAACTGGCAGGGGGCAACTGCAGGGGTGTGGCAAAGGCACAAGGGGAGTTTAGCACAGCACTACCTCATGCAGACACCGCACAGAAGAGCATTTGGAAGCTCAGAAGTGGAATACTCACAAGCCTGCAGCCTGGGTGCTTATTCCAACCATAGATAGCTGAGATATAAGCAAATTAAAACTACAAATTTAATTTTAACTTTGAACTTGAAAATTTACAAAATAAAGCTGATGCAGACATTTGCTTTATTTATAGGGATTATAAAATTATTTACATATAGTTTTCTCTCTTCAGAAAACAATTCTGAGTAAGGAGGTAGAAGGAAGGTTAAATTATCAGGTCAAAAGCCATGAATACAAAAGAAACTTTAATGAAAGAAAGATTAAAGAGGCAGAAATCAGTGTCCAATTGAGATTAGATTCATATCTGAAAGCCCACATAGGAGAAACAGTCTCTGTTGACCCTGTGGAATGAGCTACCCAGCACAGCGCGCTCCCACGGTTGAGGGAGCGATGGAGGCTCCGTGTGCCTGAGTGGGCAGAGCACGACAAGTGGCATGTTCTCTCGTGAAGCAGGTGCTTACGGAGTGAGTCATCACGAAGCACACGTGACTCACGGACTTGCCTCCGCCTCAGATACAGATCATAAATTACAAAATCTGAAACTAAAGCTAAACTTATACATGTTAAGAAAAACTGCATGTGAAAAAAGTAACACAGATGGCTACTGTCTGTATTAAGTTATCCTGCCCTGTGGCATACTATACATTTCTCAGGAAACTTATCCAATAAGAGGCAAGCTAGCTTAGGTGTCAAGCAGCCCTTGGGACAATTGCCTACTATCTTATTCTGCTCTCAGTATCATAAATTACCCGAGCACAGGCGGCATAAGCAAAATCAATTTTCTCATAGCTCTGAAAGTTTAAGACCAAAGTGTCATTTTCAAAGCTCAAATAAAACCCTTGCCAGAAATCTGATGCCTGATTGGTCTGCTTCATGCAAAAAAAAAAAAAAAAAAAAAAGATAGGGAGAGAGGTACAAAGCAGAGTTTCTGTCTTCTACATCCTGTTGTGCAAGCATGTCACTTTAAAGATTCAAATTGAACGCCATTTCCTGTCTTGGTTAATTCTGTCAACCAGAGTGGATTGAGAAGCGGCTAGGAGCTTAGTAAGGAAATCTGTCACCATGTTTCCAGAGGTGAAGGGAGAGGGAATGCTGACCTTGCACATATGTGGGTGGCACCATCACAATGGAACTGGAGGGCAATACCAGCAATCAAGGCCTCCTCCCAACCCATCTCTCCTGACGGACTGCCATGACATCAGCAGATGTTCTGATCTTGGGCTGAAATCTCAAAATCCAATAACCAAAAACATGGGCCTTGCTCTTACTTGTTTATGCCAGGCATTTAACTCACAGTGGCACAAAAGCTAACATATACTTCCTTAAATATGTATATTTTAATATACATATACATCCTCGAAATATGCTCCCACTGGAGGTGAAGAATTCAGCGGGAGTTTTGAGGGACAGGATGAAAAGCAGAGCTCCTAGGACACACCAGGCACAGATGGACACTAGTAAATACATTTTCATGAATTTTAATCAAAGAAATCAGTTTATTTGCATACAATAGACTCTGAAGTTAAGAGCTGATATTAAGATATAAAAAAAGCTATAGACTGTTTTGAATCTCTAATACTCTCCCAACTAAATCTTAAGCATGGCGGTCCACTGACAGAATTACATTTCCCTCCCATTAGACTTCACGGTCTTTCTTTCTTTCTCCCACACCCCCATTTCTTTTTCTTTTTTCTTTTCCCTCTGGTGAAGGTGAGGGTCCCTACAAAAGCTAAGAGCAACACAACAATCTGAGAGAGGCAAGAAGGAAATCCAGTTCAATATAACGTTTTTAGCCTGTGTTGGTTCAAACTTCTACAGTCTGGCCCTGGGCAGATTACTATGAACATATGCAGTATAATTTGGTAGAAAGTTTCCTGGTAACAGTTATCTCAACCCCACGTGCCACAGTAAAGCTTAAAACATGACTGCATCAAAACTCTCTTGTCAAGGACATGTGGCCTCTACCGTAAGGATGGGTTCTATGATTTAAGGGCCTAGAATGTGGCGTGGTCTCAGTCACAGAGAGAGTGTGGAGTCTTTCAGAGGACATCTATGGTGGGCTCCCATCCTGTTCCCTCTCTTCTACTGTTTCCAGTGTCCATCCTGCTTGCCATTCTGAATTGAGACTTAAGCATCCTTACCAGGGTCCTCGTTATTTCGCTTCTTTAGGTCTGTGGTTATAGGTCACCAGGCTAGGAAATATATGTGGCCTCTCTCCTGAAGATGTGATCTATTGACTTAGAAAACGGATACACAATTCCTTCCTTTGAAGCCTATGCTTAACACTCTTAGTTTTCTTGCTGCTTGTTTCTCTCTGGCCCTCATGCCCTCTGCAGACTAGGAACTGACAGATGAGCCTTTACTAGTTAACTCACTGAGAACTGACTGGATTAGTAAGGGTTCTCTAGAACAGCAGAACTTATAGAAAATACATATTTTTCAGTATATCAGAAATGCAATATATATAATAAATATAGGTATGTACAGATATATTAGACAGAAAAATGTAGGTATAGGGAATTTATTACAGTAACTTACAAGTTATGGTCCAACAGTTCCAACAATGGCTGGCTAAAAGGGAAAGTTCAAGAATCTAGAAGTTGCTCAGTCCACCAGGCTGGATGCTTCAGCCTGGAATCCCCAAGAAGTAGGCTCTAATGCCAGGAAAGGAATGGACTTCTTACCAAAACTAGGGCGAGCAGGCAGAGGGCAAAACCACTGTCTTCCACGTTCTTTGCACAGGCTTCCAGCAGAGTGGGACCCAGAGTAAGAGTGTGTCTTCCCACTTCAAACCAAGCAGAAATCTCCCACAGGTTTGCCCTGTGGTCCACTCCAGATGTGATCAGGCAGAAGATGAAGAATGGGGATTGCACTTCTCAGGAAAACAACTGCATCACCACTCAAGACCTCCTCCTCATAACTGTGTCTCCACCCTATAAACTAACGAAGCTTGGGGACTAAGTGTCCATTCAGGAATCACAAGAGCAAGAAATCAACTTGAGAAACGACATCAAAGTAGAGAAAATTACTTTTACAGAAAAGTAATTAGTTGAAATTTTAGGCAGAGAAAAGATGTAGAGCCATTGTATGAAAAATGAGGAAGACTAAAGAAAACGAAAGTAGAGTCAGACCAACTGCCCTTGCCTGAGGAAAGCAAAGCCTGCTGGTACTTCCATCCAGCAATGTCACACTTCAGACACAACTAATGAAAGTGACTTCACATGTTTGCTACTATGGTTAGGGAGTACCAGATAGTCCTGACCTAAAAAAAAAAAAAAAAAAAAAAAAAAAAAAAAAAAAAAATGCTGAACATGTGACCCTGTAGATATCGTTCACTGAGGTGCTTTTTATCTAGAACATCTACTCCAAGAAATGAAAATGTTTTAAGCCTAACATACTTAGAAGTTTACTTCTAACTACCAAAAAGTTCATGGTTTATAAACTACTGGCATAAAAAATTGTATACACAATATATAACATATATTTTTTAAAATATAGTTTAGTATTCAAATGTCCCTTGGAAAAGGAAAACTAAAATTTATGTAGATTTACAAGTTTGCTACAGCTGATGTGCTTTAAGCACAGTAACCAGCTTTATGCTACGCAGCAGAGTACTAATAGTATTGGGAATGCCAGGGGTAACAATAATCTGAACACTACAGCAACCTCTTTAGGGGCAACTTTCCCTTATTAAGAGCAATTGCACATAATTTTACCTCAGGAGAACCACACTTCTAAATTACCACTAGCCTTTCAAAAAATTAAGTATTACGAAGATGTTAGAAATTGTTGTATTATGGGATTTAATATAACTTTTACTATTTTAATAGCTAAACTATTTGACATAAGCCTACATAGCCTACACAGCCTACATAGCCAACTGAAAATACCTACCTAAATGTATCTAAATCTAGCAAATCAAAAAACTAAAACTAACATGCAGACTAGTATGTGTTAACTTCCAAACATTTACTAAATCATTTCTCTGTGGTTTTATGGGCTTTCCTGACTCATCATACCTTTAACCAAATGAAATGATGTCTTTCAATCTGTGTACTTGGAGACAGTTCTAAACCTCAAAATTAACAAAAATAGCAACTCAGGAATCAGCCATGTCCACCTAAAGAATGAATCAGGCCTCACGTCTACTACTGCTTTTCATTAAAGGACACAGTACCCCTCAATTCCATTAAGATGCATATTAGCAACTCTTATCCATTGAAAAGGTTTTCAGGGGGCGGGGTGGGGGGTATGTGTACAACACAGAGACATAAACAACCAGCAGGGCCCATCTGCATTACAGGTGGCCCATATAACAGACTCATAGATCAGTGCCATATTCTGGCCTCATCAGAGAAGTTTCCTCCTGCAGCAGACAGGAGGAGATGCAGAGACCCACAGCCAGACATTACATGAAGAGGGGCCTTAGCACACACAGCTCTGAATGGGATATCTCCAACAAATCCTTCCCCTTGGAGCTCAGGGAATCCTATGGAAAAGGAGGCAGCTAAGAGCCAGCAGGGATGAAGTACAAGGCCCTCTGAATCACTGTGGAACAAGCTAGGAACTCAGAGACTGAAGCAGCAAGCACAGGAGCCTACAAAGATCTGCACCAGGTCCTCTACATTGAGTATTATAGCTTTCAGGTGAGTGCTTTTTATGTGACTGTTGAGTGTGTGAAAGAACTGATCTCCGATTCCTGTGCCTGTTCTTGGGATTCTTTTTCTTCTGCTGTTGCCTAGTCTAGCCTTGATGTGATGGTTTTTGTTTTCTCTTTTTATATTTTATTTTGCCATTTTTGCTTGTTACTTTGCTTGTCTCTTAGAAGCATGTTCTTTCTAATTAAAGATAGAATGAGAGTGGAAACAGAAGAAGGGGACTGGAAGTAGAAGAGGGAAGAAAACCTGTAATCAGAATATACTGTATGAGAGAATATTTTCAATACAAGAAAAAGAATATAGTAAAATGCAAAAGATACTAGTATGCTATCATGGGAAACTAGGCCCAAACACATTTAAATGTGGACACTGAAAGAGCATGAGTACTCAAAAATGATCCAAAATTGGGAAGGTAGGGGGATGAAGGGAGGAAGGTTAAGCATAGTCCATATCTTAGTTAGGGTTTCTATTACTTTGATAAAACATCATGACCAAAAGCAACTTGCAGAAGAAAAAACCTATTCCACTTACAGTTCCATATCACAGTCCATCTTGAAAGGAAGTTAGGGCAGGAACTCAAATAGACAGGAACCTATAAGCAGGAGCTAATACATAGGCCATGGAGGAGAATGCTTATGGGTTACTCCTTGTGGCTTGCTCAGTCGCTTTTCTTTATATAACTCTGAATCACTGCCCAGATGTGGTGCTGAGCTGCCACCACCCACAATCATTAATCAACAAAATGCAACACAAAATTGCTAGGCCAATCTTAAAGAGGCATTTTCTCAGTTAAAATTCCCTTTTCCCTAATATATACCTAGCTTATGTCAACTTGATATAAAACTAGCCATTCCACTCCCTTTTGATTAGAAAAATGTTTTGAAAAGAATATGATCACCAACAAAAATACATTTTCCAAATTCCTTTACATTACGTCACCTAGACACCACATCTACTTACTGGTCATTTGCTTGTTGGTGGGGTGTACAGAAAAGAAGACAGAAGTAGCATTTAAAGTTCATAAGTACAGCATTTCCCCACCTAAAACTCTCTACCACTAATCATCCTCTGTGACCTCAACACACCACAGACAAAGCTCCAAGAACAAGCTGAGACACTACATCATTGCTAGCAGTTTGAGTCTTGCTGAGCTAACACTGTCTACCACCCAGAACAGTTATTTGACGAGCCTTTTTAATTCTCTGTATGCTGCCCTAGTTTGGCTTGCTGTGCCAATGATGAAACACTGACCAAAAGCAACTGGCTTTTTTTTTTTTTTTTTTTTTTTGACTGACACATCCCAAACATAGTCCTTAACTAAAGGAAGTCAAGGCAAGAATTCAAGCAAGAGCAGAAGCCCAAACCACAGAGAAAGGTGCTCAGTGGATTTCCATAAATGGCTTGCGAAAACTGCCTTTTGTGATCCTTTGAGTGAGAAGGCCTCACACAGGCTCGGACATCTGGACATACAGAGTGTGTGTGTGTGTGTGTGTGTGTGTGTGTGTGTGTGTGTGTGTGTGTGTGTCAGCCCTTGAAGAGGTATGTCACTGAGGGTGGACTTGATGTTTCACAACCCATGCCATTCACGGTTAACTCTCTCTGCCTTGTGCTTGCAGACTTCCACCTGAGCTCTCAGATGCTCCAGGGCCCTGTCTGCCTGCCTGCTGCCATGCTCCCCCCTACAATGGTCACAAACCCCAGCCCTCTGGAACCCTGAGCCTCAAATTAAGCTCTTTCCTAAGTCACCTTGGTCACGATCTTTAATTACAGCAATTGATAGGTAACACTTTCATAGATTGCCCACAAAGTCGGGGCCCTCCCACATCAATGCTAATCAAGACAATGCCTCACTGACTTACTTACAGACCAGTCTAGTGGAGGCAATTCTTCAACTGAGCTTCCCTATTCCCAGTTGAGTCTAGCTTGTGTCAATTGACAGAAACAGAAAACCAAACAGATTAACTTACCCTTTATCAATCTCATACACAAATGCATCACCATTAAATCATAACCTTTCTTTTCTTGTTTATCCTCAAGATCTCATAATAATATAATCTAAAAGAACACAGCTTTAAAAGTTCCACAAGCTTTTTAAAATTCCAACCATTTAAGAGTCTGTCTCTTTAAAAGGTTTCAAGTCTCTTAAC
Organism: Psammomys obesus; assembly: GCF_907164565.1. NCBI lineage: Eukaryota > Metazoa > Chordata > Mammalia > Rodentia > Muridae > Psammomys > Psammomys obesus. Next base: position 2,580,341 of record NW_026596962.1, read on the forward strand.
TTTGAGCGTCTATGAAGCCAAAAACAAATTACTCTCTTAATCCAAAAGTGAAAAAACCAGAGCAAAGCCACAATCAAATCAAATCAAAACCAAACTCCAGTAGTGTTAATAGCTCAATGCCCCACCTCTGGGACTCACTAAAAATCTTTGGAGCTCCAAAGAACATGGGGGTGGAGAGGGGGTAGATTCCACTTCTCCAGCACTGCTATCCACAGTACACACAAGTTGGTAAGAACAGGATAGCTCAACTCCATATCTGCCTCAGCCTCTTTTCAGAGCCCCTTCAATACTACAGTCTCCATGTTGACAAAACTAGTACACAAGGGAGGCACTTACACATGATCAAGTCAAGATGAAGCCTTGGTTCCCACAGCTTCTGTATCCTGACAATGGGGAAATACTTCTCACAAGATTCTGCCTCGAGGATGGGTCTCCTGTTAATCACTTGATTTTTTTTTTTTTTTTTTCAGCCCCAAGTAACCGTTGTCAGTAAAGTTTTCACTTCGGTAGTGCTAGACTTTGGCTACTCACAGCTGATGTTCAGCCCCAGCTTATCATAAACACATCATTTTCATTCAAATAAGTCACACAAATGGTCCTGAGTTTCTGTTTCTCGCTAAAGCTCACCAAGCCAGACCTCCATCACCTGTGCTTCCCTCCACACTCTCCTCTTCCAAGCTCCCAGCACAGCCCCCTAAGTTTTGAGCACTGACAACATTTACAGCCAAAAGCTCCAAGAACTTCCATGGTTCTCCCGAAACAACACAGCCAGCTCTGTCACTTGCAATAGCCTACTATCTGCCAGCAATTTCAGTCCTAGTTAGGTTTTTCAGATGCCGTGATAAAACAGTGATGAAAACCAACTTAGGGAAAGAAAAGGGGGTTGACGTACAGTGGCAGTTCAACATCAGGGAAACCAAGGCAAGAACGCAAGACAGGAACCTGCAGGCAGAACTGCAGCAGAAAGCAGGAAAAACCCTGCTTATTACCTTGCTCAGCCTCTCCAACCCAGGGCCAGCTGTGGATTATATGGGTGGCACCAGTTACAGTGGGCGGGACTCTCCCACGAAACAACGACGACTCACAAAGCTACAGGCAAATCCAATAGAGGCAGTTTTTTGTCTCAAGTTTCCTCTTCCTAGATGATGACAGTTTGCATCAGAATGACAAGAAACTGACAAGCACACCTTAAGTGCCCAGCAAAGGCCCGGATACGAGAGCAATGTCTACTGCAAAGATGAGTACAGAGGCTAACTAAGCAAACTTCCTGTGCTATTATAATATGTTAGGGGTTGGCAGATACATCCTGGCTCCTGGCGAGTAACTTCAGCTCCAAGAAATCTAGGAGCCAGTTATCAGGGAATAGCAGGAAGCACCTCTCTCTCCCATGGCAACCACTGAAATTCCAACTCCTTCTGCCTTATGTCTCTGTCTGGCTAAAGGGAAATTACTATAGCCTTGTCAGGTATTTTGTCCTAGGTTCCTCTCAGCTCAGAACGCTACACAAAACATCAAGCAGAATCTAGACAGAATCTTTCTGGCATCACTGACTTCTCCTCACTATGACCAAACACCTGAGAGAAGTAAGTTGAAGGAAGGAGGATTGGAGGTGGCAACTCACATTACCACAGGACACAGTCCAACATTCTGATGCAGCTGCTCATTCTTCAATAGTATCCATAGGAATAAATCTCCATCAAAGCCCCAAAGAACAGGAATGATAGGGTTCTGGCAGGATGACATACTAGAGAGGGCATAAAGGCTGGTCACACCTTTCTCATGTTTCCTAAATTGGGGAAAGGATGCAAACCCTAACTCATAGCTAGCCAGTCAGAAGCGAAGGTAAAACAACCCGGAGGTTGTCTTAATTAAACCGGATGAAATTTCCTAGCCAACAGCCCTTGCTGCAGACATGCCTGGCTGCCAGTAAGGAGCCATACCTCACTGTGCTGCCTTCAGTGTAAGAACAGAGGAAAGCAGTTGCTCTTGTGGGATACGGGTCCCCTTGCTCCCCAACATCTACAGAGCACTCCTGTTAAACACAGAGGACACTTGCTGGGCTTACAGCATTCCAGCTTCAAATTCAGTGGCCAGGGCCAACGGCAGGGCTCCGAGGATGTTTGCTCTAAAGCTTGAGAGCCTGGATTCAGTAAGCACACTAAAGAAGAGGAAGCTTGGTGATACATATCTCTGACCCCTGGCAACAGGAGAAGGGAGAGGCAGAAACAAGAGAATCCAGGGCTAACAGGCCAATCAACAAGCTGAAACAGCCAACTGCAGGTAAAGTGAGACCCCTCGTCTTAAAGACTGAAGGCTGAGAAGAACAGAAGACACTCCAGCATCAACTTCTGTCTGCGACATGCATGAGTCCATTCATATCATATGCACACGTCCACACCACACATGTTTGCACATGCACCACAGACAAGTGCAGACACACAATGAAGTGAAGCACAAACACTGTAAATACTGCTGCTCATGTATGAAGTATGATACACGATACCATATTAACTCAGCTAGGATGATTATGTCTAGCTGTTAGCATGTTCAGCTTATTTAAAATGCTACCTACTTAAAGGGCACTTTTGCTAAATAATAACAGAAGTTTTTAAATGTCCCCTATTTTCTTAAGTTCAGACAGTCTTATTTTTTAATTCACTTGTACCAAGTTCTTTACCTCGAAAACCTTAGTAACTGTCATTACTGTGGTCCTAAATCCATCACACACAAAGAAACAATTTCCAAGCCAAACAGGACTGCTTTAGGACTGTGAATCAAAGGTACCTCTCCACTGCTGACTTGTGTGTTACAATGAGCAGATGTAATCAAACCTGATGATAGGAAGCTGCTCTGAGGACAAGTACATTGTATTCTCTGTAACCATCAGTGCTACTAAGGATTTTAATCTATGGTAAATCTGTAACAAGTAAAAATCCTAGATCACTGACTTATTTGTGCCTTATTTCAGATGTGCTGAGCTCTTCAAAATACTCTCTCTCAAAATACTCTAAAATAGCATGTACTGCAAATTATAATTCTAACATAAAACAAATGTTAAAATGTTAGCATTTTTCCTCTGCATATATTGTACTGTATTAATTGTTGGTCTTGGTAATGTGGCTTATTAGTTTTGCATAATTTAAGTTTTAATTCAACGTTTAATTTTTAATTAAGTAGGTTTTTCAAGCTGTGCTTTATTCTTAAATGTTAGTCACTAAACACGGTACATATAAAACAATTCTATGGTATAAAAAACATGGTATGGTCATGAATTACATTTCTCTATGATTTCAGAAATGAAAACAATCAGCCATTTATATTTTAAAAAGCAAAATGCCATTTTAGTTTGTCATTAATATTTAAACAATTTAAGCTCAGAGAAAATGCTTGGAAAACTAAAGAGCAGAATATAAAATTACAATCAAATCACTTTCTCAATAAAGCCCATTTTAGTTTCAAAATAAATCTCTTTTGGAATATCATACTCCACATTAAAAACTAATTTGTATTTTGGTTTTCTATGAAAACTACTGGGACCAGCATAAGCCTTTATGGCAAAGAATACATATTCTTCCCACAAGAGCAAAAGCATACAGACATTGCCTGCCTAATAGAAAAGGAAAAGGCCAATGAGAACAAAGAAGAATCCACGAAGGTTGATGAGGGAAGAGCTACCTTCCACGTCAAGTTACAAGACTGGGTAGAGATCCAATTAAAGTGTAAAGTTATCATTACAGTAAGTGCTCCACAGAATGACTCCATTATGCTCCCTCTGAAGATGAAGCTCTCCAAAGCAGGAGTCATTAACAGAATATTAAGTCTTATCTAAAGACCTTTATATAATATTTTAAAGATATTTTAATAAACTTCAGTAAGTTATCATTTTCCTCAATATGTTTCCCAATTGTACCTCTGTTTGCTTTTTATGTGCCAGAAAGCCTCAATACGATGAGTCAGAAGAGAATGTAATACAAGAGCCCCAACAACGATGGATATGAAGAATGCTTGTGTACTCCAGACTGCCTGCTAATTGCCACGTGACCAAGGAGGAGGTTGGTGGCATCTCCAGAACAGGAGGACACTCCCACCCTATACCTGCTACCATATTACAACCAACATCGCATAATCTCTCTTCCCACACACTGCTAGAAATACAAGACACAAATGTACCACATACACATGTGCACGCACGCACACAGAGTCTAAATTTTAAGATTAGCAGTGGGCATCTCTCCTATGAGTATGTATCAAAATACAAATCGTTTCCATTCTTTTCATCAACAACATTTCCAGCATTAGAATCAACACACACAGCATCACTAAGAGCTAAGGGTCCCAGCACCTGCTGCCTATTAACAAAAGCACCGCTACACCAGTCAGCAACTGCTTCTGCTCACATCTTTCTGTGAATCCTACCTGCCACTTCCAGAAGCCAGGAGGTACAACCACTGCCAGAGACCAGCACTGAAGGCTCTGCCCTTATCCACCCATGATTATTAGTTCACTGAAGAAAAAGACCCTGCCAAGTTTGATGGGTAGCAAAACTGCTGTAGAAGAAAGGCCTCCGTGGGAAAACACGAGGCTGTGACGCTGGGAGTCTAAAGAGTACTTCCCTTTCAACACAAGCCTAGTGCAGCAGCACCCCACAGCCAGCTAATGTAGGACTCTTTTATGACACAGACACATGTACACTACTGAATGTTGGCCAAAACACTTCTACAAGACCAGCCTAAATTAATCCAAAGGCAAAGAGAAAGAGAACTAAGAGAAAGAGAATGTCCAAGGTCCACTGAAGGCAGCAATGGCAATTGTGAAGCCACACTGAATGAAATAACTAGAGCTTCCATACAAAAGACCACAAACAGGTATAAATACAGTACATTTCAAAACCTGCTAGTCTGTGGGCAATGCCAAACGTTACATCAAAAATTTTAAAAAAACACGAGAAATTCTAGAGAGACACTGAAGCCAGGTGAGGGGTTTATGACTTTAAACCCTTAAAATGATTCCAGCCTACAGTAGCGGCCATACACCTTTAATTCTAGCACTCAGAGGAAGGTGATCTTTGTGAATTCTAGTCCAGCCTGGTCTACAGAGAGAGTTCCTGGACAGTCAGGGTTATGGCGTAAAACACTGTAAGGAAAGAGAAAAAAGAAAACTTAAAAACAGAGTATCTACCTCCCCTGAGGGGGGGATCAGCCTTACTAGCCCACAGAGGAAGACAATGCAGCCAGTCCTGATGAGACCTGATAGACTAGGGTCAGAGGGAAGGTGAGGAGGACCTCCCCTATCAATGAATTTGGAGAGGGGCATGGGAGGAGATGAGGGAGGAAGGTGGGATTGAGAGGGAATGATAAAGGGGGCCATAGCTGGGATACAAAATGAATAAACTGTAATTAATATAAAAAAATTAAAATTAAAGAATGGGGTGACTAAAATCAGTTATTCCTCTCTGGAAAAAAGAAACGCCAGTTAAGCCTAGAATAAGAAGAGATGAGGAGGAGAATGAGGGGGGAGTGAGGGGATATGAACAATAAATTTAAAATGAACAAATACAGAAAAATCAATTAAGCCAAACGCTGGCTATCTGAAAAGATCAATAAAATCGGTAATATATTTTAGCTGAAGTGATCAGATAATATTAAGTGCTATGAAAATAAAAAATAGCTCATAATAATTAGCAGTAAAAATCAAACTGTAGCAGGATAAGGATTATTACTCATAAAAAGAGCAAACACTGAATATATCAATAATTAAAATTTTCAAAGATATGTTTTAAATTTGAAAATGTGTACTATCTGATATGTGTAGAATGAAACCTTAAAATTGGTTTCAAATGTGTGTACATGTGTACATATGTATGTGTGTGTAATTTAAATTATCTAAAGGTTGAACAAGTATATCTCTAAAACATATGATAACAAAAACATCTGAAGGAAAAAGAAAGAGTTTGGTTTTAAATATAAACAACTATCAGGCAACGTGTGATCTGACTGATGATCAAAGTGAACCGCAAGTACCATTTTGCTAATCATTTGGCATGGAAACAAACCAACAGTGAAATAACTGTTGGATGAAGTAATCACTACTTTGAGAAGCCATTTTGTCCTCCAAAAGTTAGTATGATATTATCTGCAATGGTGAGTTTTGTCAGCAGCATAACCAAGGGAAGAGGGAGTCTCAGATGATATCTGTCTCAATCAGATTGGCCTGTTACCATCTGTGAGGAGCTGTCTTAACCGACAATTGATAAGGAAGGGCCTAGCTGACTGTGGACAGCAGCACAGATGAGCACCTGCTAGTGGTCCTGGGTAGTGTAAGAAAAACAGCTGAGCAGGTGCCAGGGAGAACAAGCCAGTGAGCAGTGTTCCTCCATGGCTCCTGCCTTGAGCTCCTGTCCTGACTTCTCTAAATGATGGACTGTGACCTGGAAGTGTAAACTGAAATAAACCCTTTTCTCCCCAAGTTGCTTTGAGTCATGGTGCTTATCAAGCAACAGAAAGCAAACTAGAACATCATCTTAAGTCCTATTTCTTCACCTGCCAAAAGAGAAGGAAGAAATTATAAGCACTCCAAATATCAAAAGTTACCTTCCTTAATAGTTTTTTGGTTTCTAAAATAACTATATATAACCATATATACGATGGTTTAAAGCCTAAATTTTAAATATATTAGCAGAACAAAAATAACTACTAAATCTAACTAATCATGCTGAATCATCTTTCTCGAAACTATTCTCCTTTATTTCCAATAATGTAAGTTTATTAATTATCTTTTCATTTTCTTAAGTTCTCAAAAATACCATGGAGCTAATTATAATCAGATATCTTGTTCACTGTATATATGTAACCTTGTAAAAAGAATTATTCATCCATACTAGACCTTTACCAAGTCTATGGCATCTAAAATTTATATGAAAAATATGTAGGCAACATAATTTTTCAAAGAAATCACTATATCATTATACAGTGAAGACAATTTTAAAAGCATAATAAATCAAAACAAACACTGATTTCGGATACAGGACAAAATGTTTAACTCTCAAGTGCCTTGCACTTCACAGGCAAATGCAGCACAACTCATAGCCTGGCTGGGTCCTGTTGGTCCTTCCATGTACAGTACCTACCCTGCCTCACAGCTTGGTGCCCAGTGTCCTCACAATGACATCTGCATGAGGTTCCCACCATGGCAGCATCTCACCTGGGCCCACTTATGTCTGAACCTTTCTTGCCCTATCTCTCAGGCCCCCAGCTGTTATCTGCCATCAGTCTACAAATACTGCATCTCAGAAAAACTAAAGAATATTGAGGTCAGAACAACACAGAGGTTTCTGCTTCCTTTGTAAGGCACTTTGCTTTTGATATGGGCAGCACCAACTTCTCAGCAAGGTAGTGGAAAGGTAATCCTTAATTAAACTTCCTCAATTCTCTCAAACACTACCACAAACAACTTAAGGGAAAACATTGCCTAGAGATTTGTAAAACAACACTGCACCCCAACACCCAAACACAGACAGTGAGTATATACAACATTAGGGCAAAATCAAGACTTCTGCCTAGCTGTTTGTGTTGCCATTATACACCCGTGAACTGTAATCAGTCATTTATTTTGTACTTCCAGTAACTGCATCCACAGTGCAAGGGGAGAGGGATGAAAATTCAGAAGCTCTTTGCAAACTGAGGACAACAAAAACTTGATCAGACACTGACACCTTACAGATATCTAAAAAGACTACCAGAGCTAAGACATTCGATGTGCATTACAGAGACTTTTTACTATGAACAAGAAACGGAAACAGGTTGACATTGGTAACAAATTTCATTCAAGACTTGCATGCAGAAAAGTCAGGAACACTAATAAGAGACATAAAAGATCTGAGATAACAGAAAGGCGTGCCACATTCATGATTAAAAACTCCCCATAGTTCCATATCAGGTTTCTAAAAACTGTTTTGTAGACCCAATGCAAAAAAGTATTTAAAAAAAAAAAACAAATAATATTATAATTTCAATCTATACCACAGTCATAATGTGGAGAGTTCAGTAAGAAGACAAATTCAATTTTGATATTTGGAAAGGTACTTTGACACCTCAGCAAAGAGTATTGGTGACGAATAAGCACATGCAGCTCATCAACATTATGAGCCATGAAGGAAACACCAATTAAATTATAGTAAAAATAACATGACAGGCACGATATATCAGCTAAAATAAAAAACAACAGCAATGCCAGGTGCTGATGCAGACAGAATCAACTACGATTTTCACACACTCTGAAAGTGATGAAGAGCGGCAAACAATCCTTTCTCAGACAGGTAAAGGGACACCGCTGATCTGTAGTGCATGTGATCCCCAGGACCCTTAATGTGGCCAGTCCAGAAGTCACTGTTTCTCACGCCATGGCTCCTGCGAAGGCAAATCAAGTCTATGATTTCTTATGAAATTCACCATTCAGGTAGCATGTTCCCATTTGTATGGTCAGCCAACAATACCGAGCTTATCAAGAAAGATGTCTTGCACATCTCATGTGATATTGCCATTTCCACGCTGCTTCTATGTCTGACGACTTTCAGTGCTGTGGTTAATGTACGCCTGAGTCATAAAGTGCAGGGAGCCTGTTTTAAGGGACAAGCAGCGCTCAGGGCACAGCAGATCCTTCCTAAAAACAGAAGCCATCAGGGAGTTCATATTCACTGGGAGAGTGTTTTTAAAAAATGGCTTTTGGTGATCTTTTATAAACATTTTATGAAGAAAACCTATAAAAGTACAGGTCAGTTCTTTTATCCTCTTAATTTTTTTAAGCCCGATTTTTTAAGTTCAGAAGAATAATATATATTTGAAATATTTTTATAATTACTAGAAAAGTACCAATTAACAGCAGTAAGAAGATAAAGCATTCCATATGCCATAAATTTAAGGTAAAATCATTTTCCTTGCATGGTTAAAGCCATACGCAAGGTGGGTTACAGCATTAACACTTTTCTTTTAAAACCTCACACTTACTAATCTTTTTAATTTTAGGTATTGACTTTGTAATAAATGGGTACAAGCTAAATTCCAAATAGGAAAGAGTTTGAATTATACTGACCATTAGCAGAGACATAATTGACAAAGACACATAGATTTTACTTTTAAAGTGGCTTGAAAATCCTTTCTATATAATGCTTTATGTAATGACACAATTCTTCACAATGAGAACAACACACCCTATTCAGGGTAACACAATTAAATATCTTCACTCTAATGTCAGCCCTTCAGGAAAGTCTTTCCTCAGAGGCCCTGCCCACTGTCTCCTGCTGTCACCCTCTGCACTACACTCCCTTTCATTCGCAGCATCAGTCCCTGCACTGGACACTCAAGATCTTAAGCTCCTTCTTGTTCAGACCCCCCAACCCAGAATCCAACATGCGTATAAGCCAGAGATAGTGTGTTTTGTTACCTGCTGGACTCTCACCATCTGAAATGGTAATGGTATCTTTTAAGTTTCAATCCTACACTCATAAAATTAGTGCTTTCTCAAACACACCTCAAATAAAAACATTAACACAGCTAAGATTTGTTTAACTGTGCCTTCGCTTAACATATCATTTTCCAAACATTTATCACAGAAGTGTCTTTAATAGGAGCCCAGATTTAGAAACCACAGTTTAAATCCTCTCCCCAAAAAAGTTGATGCAAACTTATCAAAAAGACTAAAGTTCCCTGGACTCTCAGGACTGAAATAAATATATTCTAAAAATGGAAGATATTAAGTTGGAAAGAGGATATGAAGGGTCTGGGAGGAAGAATAGAAGGGGGATAAGGGATAGAAAAAATGAGGACACATTATACACTTTGAAAGAATAAAAATAGTCAATGTCTTGCTAATTTTACAATGTTTTACTGAGTCTCAATGTGTAGGATGCAATGGTTTAAACAGGAATGGCCTCCATAGACTCGTGTGTTAGAATGCTTGGCCTCAGGACAGTGGCGTAGGATTTGGGGCCTTGTTGGAGGAAGTGTGTCAGTGGAGGAGGGCTTTGAGCCCTAACTAAGACAGAGCATTTGGCCTGCAAGTATCTCTGTGCACCACACACCCACAGAAGCCAGAAGAGGATGCCAGATCCCCTGGAACTAGAGTTGCAGACAGTTGTGAGTCAACACGTGGGTGCTGGGAATTGAACCAGGGTCCTGTTAAAGAGTAAGGACTACTCTTAACAGCTGAGCCATCTCCCCATCTCCTCCTGTTAAATTTTTAACTGTTTACTTTATTTTTATGTTTATGATTGGAGGTAATCACAGGACAATTTCATGGACTCATTTCCCTCACCTTTAAGTGAGCTCGAGAAACCAGTCAGGCTGGTGGACTTGCACAGTATCTTTACCCAGTGAGCCGTATCACCTGTAATCATATTAACAAGTTTACCTTAATAATAAAAGAAGTAAGAAGTCAGGAAGAGAAGCAAGTAGGCTAAGTGCAGATCTTCACCTCTCCCTCATCTCAAAATCCAATACCTCAGCCTCATCCTTAGCTCTAAACGAACGGTCTGCTACTACAGGAATCCCCACCCATTCTGTGCACTGCCCTAGTGGATCACTCGGATCTTCCCCTCCAACCTCCCTTCCCCCAACTCATCCTGTATGCAGCCCACAACAACAGCAGGCCTTCCCTGGGAACCAGCTGGCCACCCCAGGTATCAGGTAGACTTCTGCATGGCAAAAAACGTTGTCATTAGGACAAAGGGGAAGTCTACAGAATAGACAAAGATTTTTGCCAATTATACAGCCAATGGAAGGCTAGTATCCAAAGTATATAAAGAACTCAAATTATTAAGACTTCAAAAAAAACAACCCAGATGGGTGCAGTATCGCATACCTATAATCCCAGCACTCAGCAAGGCAGAGCCCGGTGGATCTCCGTGAGTTCAAGGCCAGCCAGATCTACAAGACAGCCAAAGGTATACAAGGCTACTCAAAACTCTAAACAAAAACACACACACACACAAACAAACAAACAAAAAACAGGGAACAGTTTAAAGCACAGAATTATCAAAAGAGAAAACTCAAATGGCTAACAAACACTTAAAGATATGTTCCACATCCTTAGTCACCAGGGAAATGCAAATTAAACCTACTTTGAGATTCCACCTTACACCAATCAGAATGGCTAAGATCAATAACACAAGGGACAACACCTGCTGCTGAGGATGTGAACAGGAAAACATTTAAGCCACTGCTGGTGGAAGTGTGAGCTTGTACAGTCAGTATGGGAATCCGTGTGGCAGTTCCTCTGGAAGCATGGGATCAATCTACCTCAAGAGCCAGCTACTGTATCACTCCTGGGTATATACCCAAGGTCACTTCATCCTCTCCACAGAGACACCTGTGCAACCATTTTCATTGTTGCTCTATTCATAACGGTCAGAAATTGGAAGGGATCCATTCTTCAGTTGAAGGGCATCTGGGCTGTTTCCAGCTTCTGGCTATTACAAATAAAGCTGCTACAAACATGGTTGAACAAATGTCCTTGTTGTGTACTTGCGCCTCTTTTGGGTATATGCCTAGGAGTGGTATGGCTGGATCTTGAGGAAGCACTATTCCTAATTGTCTGAGAAAGCGCCAGATTGCTTTCCAGAGTGGTTGTACCAGTTTACATTCCCACCAGCAGTGGAGGAGGGTTCCCCTTTCTCCACAATCTCTCCAGCCTGTGTTGCCACTTGAGTATTTGATTTTGGCCATTCTGATGGGTGTAAGGTGAAATCTCAGGGTTGTTTTGATTTGCATTTCCCTGATGGCTAATGACATTGAGCATTTCTTTAAATGTTTCTCTGCCATTCGATATTCCTCTATTGACAATTCTCTGTTTAGCTCTGTTCCCCATTTTTTAAGTGGATTACTTGGATTGTTGCTTTTCAGCTTCTTTAGTTCTTTATATATACTGGATATTAGCCCTCTGTCAGATAAAGGGTTGGTGAAGATACTTTCCCAATCTGTAGGCAGTCGTTTTGTTTTGATGATGGTGTCCTTTGCTTTACAGAAGCTTTTCAGTTTCATGAGGTCCCATTTATTGATTGTTGCTCTTAGAGCCTGTGCTGTTCATGTTTTGTTCAGGAAGTTGTCTCCTGTACCAATGAGTTCTAGGGTTTTCCCCACTTTTTCTTTAATGTGTCTGGTTTTATGTTGAGGTCTTTGATCCACTTGAACTTTAGTTTTGTGCAGGGTGATAAGTATGGATCTATTTGCATTTTTCTACATATAGATATCCAGTTAGACCAGCACCATTTGTTGAAGATGCTATCTTTTCTCCATTGTATGGTTTTGGCATCTTTGTCAAAGATCAGGTGTCCATAAGTGTGTGGCTTTATGTCTGGGTCTTCTGTTCAGTTCCATTGATCCACCATTCTGTTTCGATGCCAGTACATCTGCACAATGGAATATCACTCAGCAATGAAAAATAAGGAAATCATGAAATTTACAGGTAAATGGTGGCAACTGGAAAGGATCATCCTGAGTGAGCTGTACCAGAAGCAGAAAGATACACATGGTATATACTCACTAATTTAGACATATAATATAGGATAAACCTACTAAAATCTGTACATTTAAAGAAACTAATCAAGAGGGAGGACCCTGACTAAAATGCTCAATCCCCATTCCGAAAGGCAAAGAGGAATAACATCAGGAGAATAAGAAAACAGGAAACAAGTTAGGAACCTGCCACAGAGGGCCTCTGAAAGGCTCTGCCCTGCAGACTATCAAAGCAGATGCTGAGACTTATGGCCAACTCTTGGGCAGAGTGCATGGACAGGAAGTCCACAAGGACAGCAACAGAACCAGAAAATCTGAACACAGGGGTCTTTCCAGAGACTCATACTCCAACCAAGGATCATGCATGGAGATAACCTAGAACCCCTGCTCAGATGTAGCCCATGGCAGTTCAGTGTCCAAATGCCTTACATAGTAATGGGAAGAGGGACTGCCTCTGACATAAACTGATTGGCCTGCCCTTTGATCACCTCCCCCCCCCGGGGGGGTGGGGGGGTGGAGCAGCCTTACCAGGCCACAGAAGATGACAATGCAGCCACTCCTGATGAGACCTGATAGACTAAGATCAGAAGGAGGGATAGGGGGACCTCCTCTATCAGTGGACTTGGGGAGGGGCATGCGTGAAAAAGGGGGAGGGAAGATGAGATTACGAGGGGAGGAGGGGAGGTTTGGGAGAGGATACAAAGTGAATAAAGTGTAATTAATAAAAGATAAAAAAAAAAGAAAAGAAAAAAAATTGGAAGAGATCTGGAAATCCTTCAACAGAGAAATGGATTTTAAAAATGTGGTAAATTTGCACAATGGAATATTAATCAGCCATTAAAAAAAATGAAATCATGGAGCATACCTGTAATGCCAGCACTCAGGAAGGTAGAGGCAGGTGATTTCTGTGAGTCTGAGGCCAGCCTGGTCTACAAAGTGAGTCCAGAACACCTAAGGGTACAGAGAGAAACCATGTCTGAGAAAAAAAAAAAAAAAAACAAATAAAAACAATCATGAAATTTGCATGTAAATGGATCCAACTAGAAAAATTAACCCTTAGAAGCCTGTTTGTTTTCTATTGAGAGACAGAAAGAGGAGGACATCTGGATGGGAGGGTCAGTGGGGAGGAACTGGAAGGAACAGAGGGATAGGAAACTCTAAACAGGATAGAGGAGGAAAAAGATCTACTTCCAATAAAAGGAAAAAATAAAATATTACACACATAAGGAGAAGAAGAAAGGGGGGGAGGAAAGGAGGAAAAGCACTCTTGGGCAAGAAATACAATACACAAGCCTTATTTTGTCAGACCTTCTTATCAAGTCTATGTGGTAGAAATACCTAGCTATTCTAATAGATACAAAATTAAAGCTTCAAAAAATGAAGTTTTGTATATTCAGTATCCTTACCCAGATCATAGAGCTATAAGTGCCAAATTTGAGAATTAGACACACAAATTTGTGATCTCTCCTTACATACTATTTAGTAATCATATCTTTTTTAATAATAAAATTTGGGAGAGCTAGAACCCTCGCAAAAGTAGTAAAACACAAAACATGAGTTCTTAAATAAAGATGAGACAAAGATGAGTATATATATTTTTAATAATAATAATGTGGGTCTAACTGAATCAAGGAAGAGTAAGGACGCAAGCAGAACAAGCATGCGAAGGGAGTGGTTCTGCAAGGAGGGAAATGACAGTGATACACCACTAGACCAACACCCTTACAGCAAAGGTGTCCAGAAAAGCCAGACTTTACAGGATGTGCAAAGTGTCTACACACTGTGAGGGCTAAGGTGGCCTCTCAGAACTTCAAAGCACACTGCTAGTTTTAGAGACTTACTCCAGGATCACAGGGAAGGGTGCACAGCAGTACACAGGCAGGGGTAGTGCTAAAGCAGAAGCTGAGAATTAATTAGACATCCACAGGCAGCAGGGAGAGATACTGGTTCTGGTGTGGCCTTTTGAAACCTCACAGTAAAACTCCAGTGACAGACTTCCTCTAGCAAGGCCACACCTCCTAATCCTTTTCAAAGGGTGCCACTCCCTAATTGCCAAGCATTCAAACATATGAGCCTATGAGAGCCATTTAAAACCCAAGACCCAGGAAATGGGTCATAGGTTTGTAGAAGTGAGAAAAAGCCAATTTAGAACTCTAAGGAAAAACCGCAAAATCTTGAAGATGTAAATGAAGACTAATAGTATGGAAAGACAGACTCAAAAATAAAAATATGTCTATATGAAACTTGTATCCACAATGACCCACTTAATTCAAAAATTCAATTCATCTTTAACTTTCACTTCCTAAAAGCCTACTGTGTATATTCAAGATGCTCTGAGAAACCGACGAAGAAAGAAAAACTATTTTGATTCTTTGTTCTTGCTTTTTGAAACAGGGTCTTACTATACAACTAAGGCTGCCATCAAACTCAGCGCATTAGGTAGCCCAAACTGATATAAAACTCTCAGGAATCCTCCTGCCTCAGTTCCCAAAGGCTAAGATTACAGGTATTTACCTCATATTCTAAAATCCCTACGATTCTAGTGCAATGTATTTACCTGTGAAATGTAATGATAGAGAGAAAAACTGCTTTCTCTTAAGGCTCCATTTAAGATATAAAACACACGGTTGCATACAGATGTGCCAGTGCCCGAGGAAGGGAGCTGCTGAATCCATTACGGGGGGAGGGGGCTCTGAATACACCTATAAAGCCCCATAAATGCTGTTCATCTGCTCACAGATACCACTGAGCGCCACTCACTATACAGACTGCTCAGAAACCCATCAAAAGTAGCAGAGTAAGTTTCTCACAAGCTACCATATGATATCAAAAAAAAAAAAAGCTCTGACCAACAGTTCTATGATTTTCACTACAAAAATATCAAAGCAAAATAGCTGTCAAAGGCATAAATTAAATCAATTTCAAATTGAACAGAAAATTATTTCCTATTTTCCAAAGGCGCTGATTTAGAATGATCTTAAACCTCTGGAAAAGAATTCCTCGATTTTCAAAAATTCTGAAGTCTAATTACAAGTAATTATAGCTTTTCATTTTCAACATGATGAAATAATTTGATTCTTTTTACAAGAGGTCTGGTTTAGCTCAAAACAGACAAGTGCTTCTGCACTGAGTTAGTCCACAAGACAACGAGGATCATTCTCAGTAGAAAACCAGGTTTACATGCGGCCATAAATCAAGCCAAAAAGTTCATATGTGCTACAAATGCAGTTTCCTCATTCTCAGCCATGAGAGAAAGAAAGTGGCCTACGGTGAGACGAACTTGAAAATAAGAATACAATGGAGGGGAGCGGGAATCTCTACAGTGATCTCAACATTCAGATACACACAAGCTCTTCAAAGATGGAAAAAGCAAAGCGTTCTGATACTCTCTGCAGTAAGGAAATCACTTTTAGTAAATGAGAGTTAGTGTTTCCAACAGTTAATACCAGATCTAATAGTGACTTGTACCAGGACGGTCTTAGGCCTTTAAGAGAAGAAAATGGAGTTCTGGGAACTGCAGCTATTCCTAAGTGCAGATGCACACATGCATAAACTAAGTCCAAAGCCTCCGTTTCTGACAGCAGTGTTTACTTTCATCTGGGAAGTTTGCAAAGCTGTGCACTCCTCTGCTCTCTGTAGAGTGCTTTACTCATGACTCACACCCAGAGACGTGTTACATGCTATTAGACCAAAAGCACCATAAAACTGCTTTTCACCCTGACCTGACACACCTGGTTACAATTACATCTTCGGAACACTACACCAGTAGTTGAGCAAGGACAGGCTAACAAAGGCTACCAATCGGCAGGCGGTAACCAGCACTGCACTCACTGCACTCAGCACCACCCACTAATGTAAAATGATCTACCATGTACCTCTTGCAAGCACAAGTGCACATATCTGTCCACAGACACACAGCCCACCCACTGCTACACTAACACAGCCTCTGCGCCATGGACATCAGGTTGAAAAATGCTACTGACACAAAAGTTTACTACACCAACCAATGATTTTTTCCAGTAAATACAGTATTTCCAGCAGTCAGACTGTTTGCCTTACTAAAATATAAGCAGCCCCTCTCCGCCCCCGAAGAACAGGGCTCTGCGCAGAAAACAGCACAGCCATTGTGCTCCATGGGCGCACCACACTCCAATGTTCCTAACGCCAAGTAAAAGCACCGATCCGGCCAGAGTCCACGACAGAACCATAAGAGCCAAATTTTCAGGCACAGGAATCTTTGACAGAGAAAAAAAAAAATTAAGAGGCTTTGATCACTTCCAGGTATCAACTACTTACATGCCTCACAAACCTAAACTACCACAGAAACATTACACCACATTTAAAAAAGTAGAATAATTTATCATACTTAGGAGAAGAGTGACACACACGGTACCTCACTATAGCTGAAGTAATGCCCTAGGCCACAAGAATGCAGTACAGAGGATGGGGAATCCTCAGGCCTCACTTCACTCTCAGCAATCCAATCTCCACAGAACGCACCACTCCTTTGACATTTGGCCACATTTTTCGAAGTCAAGAGCTGGGTAAGTGCGGTCTGGATGCTTTGTGAAGACTCCATCCCATCTTAGAATCTTGAATACAACCAAGTCCACGCCGGTTAATGAAGAAGAACACAAATTAAAAGTCCACATCCCAGTTCCCTTGCCCTTTCCTGTCCTGTCACAACACACCAGCATGGCCTCTGCTTCTATGTTACGTTTGAGAAGAAAACCTTCAGAATGAAAAGCCACAGTGTGGACGATGAGGATCCCATCACAGCAGACGACCTCCTCCTGCGGAGGGGGCGACACAGCAAGTACAAAGGCTTCACCATCTGTGATGACAGGAAGCAGTTTCTACAAAACAAAGCTTACTTGATGCCTTCCCTTCTGAATGCATCCCTCAGTTGATATTCAACTGAAAAAGAAAGAATGCTATCAACTGATGGACACCTCACTGAAAAGGAAAAAGGCAGCTTTTTTTTTTTTAATGTGGGATTTGGAAGCATTCCATAATACTTTCTCACGATGAAAAGTGGCAATTCACATTTAAAAGAGCATAAACAGAAATCTATTTGGGAAATAAATCTTTAGGGAATATAAAAGCCAGTCCAAGGGGTTGGAAAAATGGCTTAGTCGTTAAGAGCACTGGCTGCTCCTCTAGAGCCTGCTAGGGTTCAATTCCCAGCAGCCACATGGAGGCTCCCAGCTATCTAAAACTGCAATGGGGTCCAATTCCCTCTTCTGGTGTGCAGCAATACATGCAAGCGAAACACTCAGATATGCGAAATAAATCAATCCCTTTTTAAAAGCCAGGCCAAGAATGAGACATACCATGTATACCCCTTTGTCAGGATGTAGTGATGAAACGGCACATTAACACAAATAGTTCAGCTTTCAGAACATACAATTTTTCAGCACTTAAATGCCGAAAGGCTCATCCATCAGCATGAACAAAAAGAATACGTAGATGCGAGCTACGTCATGTCTACCTCAGCGACTCCTACGGGAGACTACACACAGACTTCCCACCTTGCATCCACACTCTATGACCACAGCTTTCAACAGGAAGTGGCTCTCCATGTTAACCTCCCAGGCCTAAGCAGCAGCAGCAGACCAACCAGTGCTCTGCTGACTGTTGGCTTGCACTGACTAGACCCTACTGAAATCTCCACACTCCGGCTGCAGCCCCGAGGTTACCACAGTCTGAACACTGACGCCTCCCAAGTGCAGACTTGCCTCCTCCACCACTGCCCATAAATAAGCAAAGCGCATGACATGTATCAGTTACAGTGAGTACTATGCTACAGCCGGACAAGGATTCGTTCGCTTGGCTGCTGGGCTGCTTTGTTGACTGGCTAGTCTGATGTGCTCTTGGAAATAAAAAGGCCATGGAGTTAAGGGTTCAAGTGAACACTTAAGGAATGCAAGTTTGGGCCTTCAGATTCTTTTCAAGCTATGAATGTGTAAAGAATATTTTGGACATTAGAATTTAAGTCTTCTTCCAGACTCCAAACACCTGCAAAAGATGTGATTATATCAGACTGTCAAGGAAAATACACCACAAACAACAAGCACCTTCTCTATAACCACTAAGAATCTCAGTTCAGACAATTCCTTAGTGACTTAATTTCCTTTAATACCCTGACTTTTCTGGCCAATATGCTGGAATATTTGTGTAAAACGTTTGTGCACTTAGCTTGAATTTTTGCACTACTCTGAACAATGTGACACAAAAGACAAATGGGAACCAGTATAGTTCAACCCCAATGATACAGGTAGCCAGGACACAGGAGAACTCAACACTTCCAGGGACAGAGAGTCAAGCAGGGAAGAGCCACAAGAGTTGAAAAGAATGAGAAAAGCTCACTCTAGAGCACAATTGTAAGGCGAGAATAATGGGAGCCCCCTCCAGGAAGGACAGGACCATCTCCCAGAAGAGGGCCTAGTCGGGTCCTGCAAGAGCATGCAATGCCGTGCAAAGATGAAAAACTATGAGCCGCAAAGACACAGACTTTTCTAATGAAAGCTTTCCAAGACACATTCCACAACAGAATGGACAACCTTAGGGAAGTAAACATGCCAAGCAAACATTTCAACACATTTGAGAAGAAATTAGGAACAACTAAACAAACCTTCTCTGGTTTCTTGATAAACATTCCACACTTGCTACTTAACAAGCACTGAACTGAACAGAATGAGCATTACATGCCAGAAGCCATTCTCCTGAGGAGAAACCAGAAAATCAGATGGCTTCCTGTACAAAGGAAATCAGTGAGAAGCCAAGCATCCTGACAGAAAGATGGACTGATTTGACATGTCCAGAAAGAAAGGCAGAGACATATTCCATCCTCGACACTGAACAGACTGGCTGCCACTCAGCCCTCAGCCTCACGAAGAGAACAGGCCTGTTACCACTAGGATACCATCACTTGGTACCGAGTAGAAAACTATTAAATCCTCCACAAAACTAGGAGGAGAATTCACTCTTCCTGTGCCCTGGATTTTAATACAGTTCTGAGCCAATCGGTTAATTAGATAATTAAAACAGGATGTGGTCGTGCATATAACCCTGCTATGCCTGTATCTCTGTATGCTGTAATGCAGCCTGTAATGCCTGTATATGCATACCCTGTAATGCGTGTATATGCCTACCCTGTAATGCCGGTTTATATGTACCCTGCAATGCCTGTACGTATGTAGGCCTGTAATCCCAGCACCTGGGAAGCAGAGGCAACTTAAGCTACACAAGAAGAGCCTATCTCAAAAAGCAAACAAACAAACAGACAGAAAACACAGACTTTTGGTCACCAAATGAAAGTGAAGTACTTTGCTGGCAAATCCCCCACATGGATCACTTCCCAGCTGCTACTCTGCCCATCATTCTCAACTCCACATATGCTTCAAAGTTTTACCTCCAACGTTTCATTGGGCACACTGCCCCGAGCATCACAAACAGGAAACATGAATAGATTCCTCATGTCATTTTTAGATGTATTACTAGAAACAGAAGCAGAAGTCTTCCTACTGTCAACTGCATGAAAGCTCATGCTAAATTCATGGGAGGTAACTGGAACTGTCCTCAGATGGAAAGCAGCTAAAAACATTGAAGCAGACGAGGAAGCAGAATAAAGTCACCAACTGAAGGAAATAAAAAGTAAGCTGTGTGGCCACGACCTACAAGGTAATTTGATCATCATGACGATGAAGTAGCACTTACAGGGAAACAAGCGGTGACACCAAGGCTGGAGATGGCCCGAGGGGAAAAGACAGAAGGTGGGAAAAAGGAAGGAAAGGAGAGAGTGAAAGGGAAGGAGGAGGGAAAAGAAGAGGAACAGAAGAAATGGAAATAGGAAGGCAGGAGGAGAAAGGGGAAGACATGGAAAGGAAACAGAAAGGGACAGACAGGAAAAGGAAGGTGGGAGGCCTCAGGGGAAGTGTAGCAAAGACAGGAAGAGGAGGAGCAGAAAGAGAAGTGGGGAGAGAATGGGGAAGGCAGAGGAAGAAGAGAGACGACAAAGGAGGCAGAAGGAGCAGCAGAATGGAAAGGAGGCCTTTCAACTTTGCTTAGGCTAGACTCACTCAAGGGCCGAGGGTAGCAACTCAGTCAACTCTCTCAAACACGAAGCCAACTTCTTGAACAGAGACATGACTCCGCAGTGTGGCACAAGGCCTCACAAGCCCCACTCTCCAGAGAAAACACTCAGAGGTGAATGCGCCATTCTTTTAGCAAGTACTTAAGAAATAAGGAGTTCAATGTCATTCTCAACTATGTATAGTACAAGGCCAGCCTGAGTTACATAAGACCCTGTCTTTAGTTAAGTAAAAATAAATACATAAACAATAGTGTCACATAGTGTCTTTATGTCAAAGATGAAAATAATATATGAAGAAACACTGCATCAATAAGCCTTTGCTGAAAATTGATTTAAAATGGTGAGTCGTGAATGTGACATTTTAGAAATTTTACTTAGATTTTTTATGTATGTAGAGAAATAACATAGTTAAAAGACAGAAAATATCCAGAATAATTTTTCTACATGATAGAAGTTACAATAGAAAAAAGAAGAGTGCTTAAATGCTGGCACATTTAAAAAGCCAACAGAAAGAGCAGTCAGAAGGAAGCCAGTTAGACTCAACGCTCATAATCCTTGAATTATCTCAGCATGTAAATATCATTTAAAACCCTGAAAAGTCAGAAACAATTTTATAATTGCTAAGGTAATACCACTGAAACAAAAAAGAACCCAACTTCAAAGCTAACATCAAAACACAAAATAGCCAGGAAAGGCAAGAAAGGAGAGAGGAGACAGCAACAGAAGTGAGGCAGGCTCTTTCCCTCTGCTCGCATCCTTCCCACTCAGCCTTTCATGCATGTCTTGCGCCCCACTTCCCTCTTAAGACACATAAGCCTGTGTGCTTCCCAAAGACCAAGACATGAAAAACACATTCATTCCCAAAACTAGCCAGTAAAGGTCTGAGAGAAGGGAAGCACATGCTCCTGAGTTATTCCCGATACCTGGAACAGAAAACAACACATCCATTCACCAACACTAGCCAGTGAGTGCCCACTTTACATGGCTACTCACTGCTGATGAGGCTGGCCACGGAGCAACACACACAACCCCTGCTCTCAGAAACTAGACTTGGAGGAAGGAGCCATGTGAGGAAGAAGCAAGCAAGTGTGCTGGGCGTTGTGACATTAGTGACAGTATGACTACTGTCACAAGGAGCAAAAAGAAGAGTCCATCCAGTATGGACCAAAAGGGCCACAGAATTGAATGCTGCACTGAGTCTGGTCACACAGGGCAGCTGCTGATTAAGTGTAACTATGAAAACAGCTCCAGACCAGGGCTGAGGAGCCAGGTATGAACCTCTCATAGTGCTGCTCCAAAGCTGTCCATTCCAATTCTATGTCCAGTGTGTAGCATAGCTCTGATCTAACAGTCACAGGTACTGTCCACTGTAAACCCCACCCATACTGTACTTAGAGGTAAAGGTGCACTGGATTACATGACCTAGAAAATTTTGGTAAAACATTCTGTTGAGGCTCTGATTTCTCTTTGAAGGAATATGTACATTCTGCAAGAAATGACCCCGAAAGATGAAAAGCTGCTAATAACAACAGAACCTTTAAAAATTGGCAAGGTGCAAGGCTTGGTGGCACACCTTTAACCCCAGCACTCAGGAGGCAGAGGAAAGTAGGTCTCTGAGTTTGAGGCCAGTCTGATCTACATAGGGAGTTCCAGGGTAGACACAGACACACACACCTAATAAACTTTCTAGTATCAAATACAACAAAACAAACTCAACTCTTTAATTTTACAGACAGCTTTTTTTTTTTTTTTAAGATTCATAAACTGCTTCTCCATGGTAGGTGATTTTTCAGAAGTGTGAGTCAGTAAGTAGTCCTGTTACTACATTTACCGGGAATAGGGTACTGTACATATTGCCTGATACCTCAAGTGAGTTTTTCCCAGCTAGGTAAGAGGCTGCCTGGCCCAGAATCCAATGTGTGTTTTAGATTTTACACTCTCAAACCAGCTTGAATGATCACCAGAAAACTGGCTTCCCCAAATGTGAGAATCCTAAAGGAGTTTCTATTACCTAGAGAAATATAAAAGACAGCTTACTGTGGGAAAACTATCCTGAGCTCTTCATCCTCACTCTGTGGGGGGAAGAAATCTTGGATTTTATTAACAGACTTCCATAATAAAACCTTATAAAAGTGTCTGGTTTCAGGTCTAGCTTCAAGAGCACAGGATATACAAACATGGTACACAGTCCTCAAGAGGGAAAGCAACCTTGGTACTAACAGCACAGCACAAGGAAGCACCCCAACACAGAGGATGAGCTCGTAAGTGCACCTGAGAGCTTGTCTTTAAAAAGTAACAAGTTTTTTTTTTTTTTCACTTGAAAACGTTTGTAGAACACTTCAGAACTTAGTCACTGAGTTGTTTGCTAAACTTGCATGCAACAAAGAACTTTAGCTTCTATACAGCTGGCTTACATCTTTAAAATTGTAGGTGTATATTTTCTAGAATCCTTTAATAGCGTCCTTAAATGACAGGGCAGAGGACACTGATGATGTGTGTAAATATTTGCAGCTAGGAATTCTAAGTAACAATTTCCCTATGTAGGGTGTTATAAAATTTTAGGTAAATAATGTTGGATCCTGGATACAACGGTGAACATTAAATTTAGAAATATTGAAATTACAGTGAACAAGGAAGTGCTTTTTCTAATGCTCAGAAATTTTTCTACAAAAAGCAAACCAAATAAATTATTTTTAATGCTCCCCAAAGAACATGAAAGCAGAAAGCAGGGTAATGGAAATCCCAAGATGCCAACTTCCTCCTGACCTCTAGAACCCATTAAAATGGTACTTTGCAGAGCCACAAGGACTTGTGCCACAAAGGCTTTGCAACTTCAAGAATTGGCAAAATGTGACTGAAAGCGTCTGCAGAAGTGACAGACATAGACAGCACAATCCCAACTTGAGAGAGGCTCACAACCTGGTACAGCAGTATGAGCACCTGGGAAATTCAGGAATCCTCAACCCTGCAAACAACACTTTCAAGTCAAAAGGATAGTATTAGCCAAGAATAGATTCTCAGCACACAGGAGATTGTTTGCCCCAGAGAGACAAAGGGCAGTGAATAAGACATAAAAACAGGAAATAGAGGACCAGGGAAAAGGGGGAAAGGTCAGTTTATAAAAGTAAAAAGGAAGCCCCATGTTAGGACGAGGTGTTTAATTTTAAACTGGGTATGTTAATTAAGTGAGCCAAAGGGGCTTCTGATTGTTGAACTTCAATACTGTGATAGCTGCAATTTGGTAGATAGCCTCGGAAGGAGGAACTGGACAACTAAGGCAACACAGCTTGGGGGCTAGCTTTAGGAATGTAATTTAACAGTTTTTAGCAAGGCAGAAGGAATGGGGAAAAGGGCAAGGCCTTCCAGAGCCACATTTTCCAGGCCTAAGCTAGCTGGAGCCCTTTCACAAGTCACTCAAAGTGACTTCAACATTCTGACCGTCAGGACCTGCCAGGAGCCAAAGCTATCTAGTGAAGACTAAGCTATCTACTGAAGCCTAAGTCAATTAGTGAGTCAAAGCTATCTAGTGGAGACAGAAGGTGTTTGCTAGGCCAAAGCCAAATAGTGAGCAAAGGTCATTTAGTGGAGACCTAAAGCTATTTAGTGAAAGTTATCTAGGACCCTAACTCATGGGTGAGAGACTGTGAGGACATCCGTGTGTTAGAGCATCCGTGAGAAAACATCCCTAAGTTATCTTGCAGGCACCCTATTTAACACATGAAAGCACTCTTCCTGTCTCCTGCAGCAGCTAATTACCTTCCCCCTTTCTTGCCTTCTCCCTATATAAGTTGGGTAAAAATTTCTAATAAACGGAAGCCTTGATCAGATGAACAGACTTGGCTCCCTTCCTTGCGCTTCTTGTCCTCCCCTCCCCCAATTCCTTCCACTCTCCTCCCTTAGGAACCCTGTTGAAGCCCCCGTTTGTTGGGGCCATAAGGACCAGGAATAACGCTTGGAAACTGCCTAGGGACACGAGGCTGTGGTCATCTGTTCAGCAGCAGCAGGAAACAAATACACTGCTGCCTCCCAGCTTAGTGGAAGGAAGATCCAAAACAAGTGAGTGGACAGCACCCTTCCCCCTAGTACCTAGAACTTCCCTAAAATTTTCAAGGTCATCCTCTGTACAAAGTCTGCCAGTGCATAAAGAAAAGCCAGAGATTTTACTAACACAAGCTCACTGAGAAAGCTAGAATCTATAATTATGTATTATTGTCTGTATACCATAATCTAATCCTGATTCAAGAAAACAATGGATCAGGCATAACCTCAATGTCTAAATATCTGTATGTTCTATTTCAATAAATCATAGGCTTATTTAAAATGATCAAACATATTTCTTTAAATTAATCTTTCAAAGAATTTTTTTCTTTTTCATCCATTAAGAAAAAATATTCAGTGAGGTGTGGTGGTGCACGCCTTTAATCCAACCACTCGGGGAGGCAGAGGCAGATGAATCACTGTAAGTTTGAAGCCAGCCTGGTCTACAAAGATAGTCCAGAACAGCCAAGCGAGAAAGAAATATATTCACAACATGCAAGGAGTCATAACATAACTGCCCAAAGATCAGCAGGTGAGCAAGTATGGTGTGTGTAGAGATAACTCAATAGTCAGCCTTAAAACGAGAACCCTGACTCACAGATATGCTCTGAAAATATGCTAAGTGAAACACACCAGCCCAGAGGAATGCTGTATTCAAGGAACTATCATGAACAAATTCACAGAAACAAAGTAAACAGAACAGTAACTCATCTGAGAAGTTCCAGTTCTTCCAAATGAAGAGCTGTGGATGGAGGTCAAAGCCAGGTGTATTCATTGAGCAGCACTACAGAGCTCAAAAGGAGTGAAAGGCTATCTTTTCTGTTGTGCGCATTGTATCACAATTACATTTTAGGACACAGATACTATGCAGAGCAGAGATGCAAAAGTTCTGTGTACTGGTTCCTAAGAAGTCGGTGCTGACCCAAGCCCACAGCTCAATACCAGGCAAGCCGTGGGGCCCAGTGCTGGCGGAGCTATCACTAACCCAGTCCCAGACAGGGCCCTTCAGCAGGGATGGCTAAGGACAACGCAGATGAGCAGGGACCCTGCCCATGGACAACACATGAGACCAGAGAAGTGGTTCACACTCAGAAAAGCAGAAACAAGCAAACGTTATTCATGTTTGCTTCACACCACTTACTTTCTTCATTATACCTCAGAGAACAGGAACAGGAAAAGCTCAGTAAGTTTTTACATAAGTTGTTGGTTTTGTTGCTGTTTGCGACCTAAACGAAACCCTTTCTTGAAAAACATGCACTTCCTGTATTTAAAAATGATTTTGTTATTTTCAAATGGCTTATTCCAATTTCATTGCCTGTGTACACTCAATCCAAGTACCCAAGAATTTCACTCTGTCATACAATGCATTAAACAATACAGCTTTTACCACTTTTTTAAAGAAAATTATCTGATTTTTAAAAACTAGTATCATAAATATAAACCTAACGGTATTGTAATCTTAACTGGAAAATATAAAAATAGACTCCTAAAAGCTTTGTGCTTGGACAATTCTTAATGTCATCCAGTCCAAGTGCCAGCAATTTCCTCATAAGCACCCCCCAGCACCCAGCAAGGAGCTGGAGTCTGCTAACAGGAACAGGGCAGCAAACCCTGAGTAAACCATTGTCATCATGACAGAGTAGAGAGCCGCTGTCGGGCCCACAGGTACTACATTACCGTGCCTGTCACTTGGTTGTTTTGAGGTCTCACTATGTAGTCCTGGCTCGCCTGAAACTCATTATGTGCTCAGGCCTAGAACTTACAGAGACCCCAAATGCTGGAATTAAATGTTTGCACCACCATCACCATAGATGTGACTTTTAAATTTACTCCTTTTTTTTTTTTTTTTTTTTTATCCCCTTAAGAAGTATTTTGGAAACTCAGCGCTGCTCGGGCAGCGTGAAAGAACAGAGGTGCCATGTTCAGTCTGGCTCAGCACTTTGTTGTCAAGAGCACCAACAGCATGACAGAGAGCAGGGAACCCAGGGAGACTGAGCCACCCGCTCTTCGCCCACTCACTCCTCAGCACCTCCACTCACTAACAGGGCAGCTAACTAAACACAGTACGATGAAGTCCTCACAATGAGGACTCTTAGCTTGGACTGACTTGCCCCAAACAAGAACTTAACTGTGTGGTCGGAAATGTCAGCATCTAAAAATAAAACAATCCGAGAAACAAATCAAAGTGCTGCTCTACCCACAGGACAGCCTCAAAATGCAAAGCTGGAAGGAGGGGAGGGCACAGCAGGCGGGGAGGAACAGCAGCTGGATTAGGCATACCAAGCCCTTCCCTCCTGTTCTAAGAGGACCAGGGACCACTGACACTGAGGTGTGCCTGCTCCCCTGAGGCTGGCCTGCACTCATGAGAAGCACTGTCACAAACACTGGACTGAGCTGTCTAAGTGCGCAAGAGGCTCCGAAGTGCGACATGTTCGTTTCCAGAGCCCAAAGGCTAAAGAACTGTGTTTAATAAAGGACACCAACAACTTAGAGAGGGGCCAGTGATGGGGAAAAGACTCCAGTCATTGACTATGGGGCTCTTCCTCACAGGGAAAGTCCACTGTAGTGATATGGAGGGAACACATCCTAATGGAAGCCCCAAGAGAAGAATAAGGGACAGTTACACGTAGCATACATGACAACAGAGAGCAGACTCTGTGTGTGAAGCCCTTGGGCACACACGCCTGAATGTGTTCTCATGCACACGCTTGTGTAGGGTGTACAGGGCGTGCAAGAGTGTTTCAGAGCCTGGAGGCAATTTCCGGTGTCACCCTCAGAAGGCCGTCCACCTTCTGTAAGACACAGGGTCTCACTGGCCTGAAGCTCAGCCATTGGCCTAGACTGGCCAGCGAGTTACACGAATCTGTCTCCAGCTTTACTTCCTCAGGCTTACAGGGAAAGCACTTCACTAGCTGAGCCTTCCCTCAGCCACCCCCACCCCCATCACCACTCTCCAATAATGCTATGTCTCAAAACAACACTCAGAGCTAAAATGACACAGTGCGACAGCTGCCCACCCCCAACAAACTCTCCAGAATGCCAGGTAAGTCAAAAGCACAGCCAGAAGCAAGTTTGGAAGGCCTTTGTTCTGCAAAACACTAAAGCCAGCTTACCTTTATGGACCCATCACGATTTTCTCCTGGGAGCCTTCAGAGACCACTGGCAATGCTTACAGAGAAATGTGCTTGCTGCTCCGATTTCTAACACTATCTCAAAACATGAATACTCTAACATATGAAGGCATACATGGTTAAACTATGGATATTAACACATTAAAGTCACAGTAGCTACAAGATAAATGAAAAGATGGGTCTAAGAACTACAAGGGGGTTCCACGGACGTAAATGCCCCACCTTCTAAGCAGATATTAGGTAATGTGTTAACTTGTTATTTCTCTCTTAGCTAAATACCGTATGTGTGTGTATGCATGTATGTATTATGCATATTACAATAAGAAATAGAATTAATACTACATTATCCCAATGGCAAAAAAAAAACCTACAAATTGCATTCCAATACTATCTATTTTCTTCTTTTCTAGTAACTAAAAATCTGAATAGAGGGCCTGCCCAAAACATGATATCCATCAACACCACCTCCACTCTAAGCTCTGTTCCAATGAACTGGAACACAAATATATCAAAAGAAACTTTCTGATTGGCCCTTGGTAAGAAGAGGATGACCTCCTCCCTGCTGCCATGTATTCATGCTCCACACACAAATGAAAAAGCCCTGGGACCTATCTCCCAGAGTGATGGAACCTGAACAGAGGCCCTGCTCTTAGGACAGTGAGGAAGAAGAAGGTTCCCTGCATCTCTAATGCAGAGACACCACAGGTCAACTAAAGACCAACTATAAACCTCTTTTGTATAAGTAAAACCTCTTTTGTATAACCTCTTTTGTATAAGACCAACTATAAACCTCTTTATACAAACCTCTTTTGTATATTAAAGCTACAATATATAGTATTTATCCTATGCAACCAAACTAATTCTGAGTAAAAACTGACCAAATGTGCAGAAAAGGGTATTTTCTATTCACTATCTGCATAGCAAAGTGCTCTATAATCTATACACTGCTTTATTCCTAGTATTGCCTCTATATGTCAGAAGAGAATAGAACCACGGTACCAGGAAAACTCTTCCTGTCAGAGACTGTGAGGCACAGCACTGCTCCTGACACAGTCCTGCCCCCTGAACTGGCATGCCTGCATCTCCGCCTGCCCAAGCCGGCAATAGACTGGTCCTCTCACAGACCTAAGTTTAGAGGGTACCTTCTCCTGGACTTTTCCAGGCTCAGAAAGACCCAAGGATGAAGCAATGGGTGGCTCTCCTCCACCTCACCTTCAAATCCTCCCTGGAATGCCTCGGCCCACCACCTGCCTCTGATGGGGGCTCTGACGTTCTGTCACTTCCTTTTAGGGGCCCACGCCAGCTCCAGCTCTTACCACATCCTAACAACTGCCAGAACTGTTCCAGATAGAAAACACAGGAGATCTGCAATGGTGCTAACCCACTTTTCTGAACACTGGGTTGTACCGCGAAACCCCAGCTCATCTTCACACAGACTGCCTGAGGCCAGGGCAGGCGTTCTTCAGCAGGCTTTCGGAACTTCAGTGCAGGGCTTTACATTGACTCTTTCGCTTTAAAAAAAAAACACACACACACATACACATGCTAATTTTAAATCATGATGACCACCTACTCCAGGATCTGTTCCTCCCAAGTTTCTTTCACCAAAATTTCAGTAGAACTTGTCTTTTGTCTTCATTTCAGATCCTGAGCAGGGGAGGGGTCGGAAACAGGGGGACCATCTACTAAAAACAATGCAAACTGAGGTAATTCTCAAAGCATAATTATTATCTGTGTTTAGATGTGGTAACTTTAAGAGCTATCTTACGACAAGCACATAATGTGCTTTTTCCAAGCATAATACTTTTAACAAAAGCAGTCCCTTTGTTTATTGTAACCTAATCAAATGGCCCAGTGTTAAAGAGGTCAACATAGATGCTTTAATGGACACAGGTGAGAGCAAAACTGGTCCCTCAGCAAGAGAACACAAGCCCCCACACCAGCATCTCACACCATGTGCTCAGAGCTTGGGGCTGTCTTCCGCAAACACACGGGAATGTAGACATTGCAGAGACACAGCTGCAATTCACCTGGCAGTTTGATGCAGCACACTCGCACATGACAACACATTGATTTTACTTCTTCCTCCATGCAGACATCTATGTAAAGAAATCCATTAGGCAGACAGTTCTCATCTCTATTGACTGACAGAGTGACAATTGAATACTTTTCACCTTCCAACGTGACTGACAGTTAGACACTTAAACAAGCCTTCAAGTTGCAATAATAGTATGAAACACTTTCAATTACCTGAATCAAACAAATCCATGATCCTACTGGCTGAATGCATTTTTCTGTCTGCTGCTATGCCTGGCTTAGTTTACACTATTATTTGGATAATTTTGTTCCTCTTACAAGAATGTTTTGCTCAAAGAATAAACTCATTTTATAAATGATGATATATTTTTTTAAATGTTACAGGTTTCTATAAACACTTAAAACATGGATAAATATACAGCCTAAGCAAAATCTACTTATTTCCTTGTGCTTATAAACCTTTCAAAAATCCTGCTCCTGTATTCTGCAAGCACTTTAGAAAACGGTCAGCTCTTAACTGTAAGGTACCTGTACATGAAGATTTCATGAATGTAAGTGGTGGCATAATCACAAGCTAATTAAAACAGAAAAATGCTTACAATATTTATAACTACTTACAGCCCTAGTTTTAGGATTTAATCACTCTACTAGAAGGCTAGAAATAAATTCTACTAGCTTCCACTCTACTAGAAATAAATTTATCAGTGTAAAGCCCTTTTTCAAATGCAACCTAAGTATGTATTCTCATTACAGACAATGATATATATAAAAAAAAAAAAGAAATTTGAAGTAGATCGTAAAACCTTTGAAAGAAATCAATGCACAAATAAGACTTACACAATGAACACACCTACAAAGACTGCACAGACCAGCAGGCATGCTTTGCTTCACCCCAGTCATTATCCTGAAGGAAACTCCCATCTGTAGGACTGAAGCACTAAGACTGAAGGACAGGCACATGGGCAGAGCAGTCTGCACTGTCATGGAGACCTCCTCAGGAACCATGACCAGCAGGCAACGACCATGCTGCTAAGTTAAGCAGGCAGGGAAAAGTTGGCCAAGGCATTTTAAGAGCTAGAACTAACCTGAGAAGTAAAAACTATTTAAAACAAAAATAGGTTTACACGCATTTTCCTAAATACTTAAGAGCATAGCACTCACCAGCTTTGGGTAGTTAGTAAAATGTTTTCAAGATCAGTTCTGTTTGTGCTGTGAAATGGAGGCAGCTAGCAAAGTAAAACAACCTCAGTCTTACAAATTTACTCTAACTCTTCAAAATAAGCAGCCTGAAAATTACACTTTTGAGAAACTAAGTACCTTGCAAATGCAGAAACACCTAAAATGTAAGCAGCTACAGTTAATATTAAAAATTACACATCTCCATATAATCATATTTGACATTTCTATTAAAGTACAAAAAAACAATGAATGGTCTTTTCTGAATGGTCTTCTTTAAAGATAGGTTTGGGACAACATATAAGAAAAGTAAGCACAGTATTATTGATTACTATATTAAGTACAGCAGTTCTGATTACTGCATTAGAAATGTCCTGGCCTTTCTTCCTAAAGTCAAGCTACTAGACTTAGAGCCTTTTAGAAGTCAATACTATTTGAAGGTGCCAATACAGAATTTACTGTGTGCACAAGGTAAAATGGCTCTGTGTGGAAAGACTGGCTGTTGCAGGCTGTACAGCAAATTGATTTTCTGAAAAGGAATGCCGCCTGCATTTAACCTCACAGTGTAGCCCTGCTGTACTACATGGAAAAGGATCATGCATATTGATTTCTTTATTACAATTCTTCTTGTGATCAGTAAACACTCAGAAAACATTCAGTCCCCAAGAAAATCATTTTGTAAAAATTTCCTAAGTCTATACTGGATTTTCAAGGAACTTCTATGCTAAGTGCTTTCAGTAAACAACAGCTCCAGGCACCCAAGCTTTCCGCTGCCTTTCAGAGTCTCTCAAAATAAGACACATTATTTGTGAATCTGTACTAGTTTTTTGATCCATTCTTATGTTAAATATAAAAAAGAATTAATATTTTTAAATAGGTATTTAAATGTTCCAAATTGTGAGAAGCTCAAAGAAGAGCCAGTGCCCTGTGGATCCGGCTTCTCTCTGGCTGTGTGTATGTGCCTGTCATTGTCCCTAGCGACATCTGAAGGATCACTGCTTGCTGCTGCTGGAAGAACATAGCAGCCTTACACGCCGTGTGGACATCTCCACAATGATAAACTCAAAACCTAACAGTAACAGAACATGAATTTTATATTGCTTTCTTTGAGCACAATTAAACTCCTCAGTCTGTTAATGTGGAGTTTCTAGAATCAATGTAAGCAATTAAAAAAAGGGGGACAGAAGTGCTCTGTGAGGCATGATTGCGCTAAGGTCACTAGGTATTATGTGGAGTCAGTTTAGTTTATCACATTACCACATGACAGGATGTGAGGCAAAAATTATAAATTCCTTCCCTAAATCTGTCCTTCTCTGATCTAGATGGATGAAGAATAATTAACTCTTAATTATTCAGATGACTTCAAGGCAGTTTTAGGATTCAGTAAAGATTGCAGTTATTTTAACCAAGAAAAGCCGTCTCCCGTCATTTATCAAATCTCACAGCTTGACCAATGAGGAATAAAAAATCTGTGTTTACCCACAGCCCTAACTGCTACCTTAGAGGCTGTTAAGCAACAAATTTCCTTAAACTCTACCATATGCAAATCATGAGATGCAATTTGCATTTTAAAGTATTTAACTCTACATATTTATTGGATTTTGAGGCCATGCTGATCATTGATTTATGTGCTTCTGGCAATCATATTTCCATATTTGTATGATTTTGATGACAGTAATAATTCAAATATGCAGAAAGTTGTTCTTTGAACAATATCTTTAATTACCTCCTCAAAGCATCATTGTTTTGCCTGCTGTCCTGACAAAAGAAATTTGAAATAAGAAATGGCATCATAATCCAAAACATGCAGAAACGTATTTGTCATGTTCTGTACACCACCAATGCACAGGACCGACTTTCCACATTAGCCAACCCTTTTCCTTAGAAAGGCTGCGAAGCTCAGTAAACTTGTACCTAAACACTTTTATCGATAGTGACATACTTTCACGACAAATTCAATCACAGTTCATAACATTTCTGTTCAAAATGCAAACCCTGCCTCATTTACTTTGCCGCTAACTCAAAAAGTTTTTGCAGTTTCTTCTCATTGAAGTCGGCACAAATTACAGACTCGCTTAAGAGAGCCATCAAGGACTATCATCATGAAAGAGTCACAGAGCAGAGTCATGGACAGTGCTCCTGTAACTATTGTCAGGGTAATTTTAAGATGATTCGACCCTGCTATAATTTTTTACAATAAATATTTAGACATTCACAATTGTAAGTAAGAATTTTAACGACGTAAAATATAAACAATCAAAATTAAATGTAATGTTAACTTTTACTCATAATTTATATAAATTAATATTTTATATACATTGACTTTGCAATAACAACTATTCTATAATATTTGTAAGAATTTTCAAATATCAAAATGAGATTATCAAAGGAAAATTAAGGATAAAATGAAAATCATTAAAATCTCATCTTGGAAACCCAAAAATACAAAGTACAATAATACATTGACATATTGGGAAATCAGAATAAAGGACCAAAGCACCCCAACAGTAAGCTATTCTTGCATATATTTCAAAAGCCCACACTTTCTAAGCTCGAGGGAATGACAACTGGAGGAGAGATCCTGACACGACCTCAGGGTCCCCAAGCACAGAAAGAGGAAAAACCTCCTGAAAATGCAATACCCTTCACCCATTTTGAAGAACAGAAGCCCATATCATGTTTCACACCTACATAATTTTACAATAATAGTTGCTCTTTGGAGAAAGCTAAAATATTTATTTCTGGATGCTTTAGCCAAATTTAGTCACTGTCATACATGAATAAACATCCATCTGTTAATGACAACACCGCAGCATACAGCCATGCAATACACACATGTAAGTCAGCTCCTCTTCATAAATTTTAACTGGGAAGATACATGTTAAAGATAGTCATACCCTCAGAGTTGTTCTACTTAAAACACAAGTATGTTGAAATAGATTTTATGGTCATTTTACACACATCGTTTTGATAAGCATATGGGGCATTTTTCTTTACAGTATTTTCAATTCAATTCAATTCAATATCCATCTAGACAGCAGCACAGTATCTAAGAGTCCATTACTCATCAAAACTGTGAAATATTGCCATCACTTAAGTATATAAATAGCAGTTAAGAAAATATCACACATTTCCTAATTTTAAAAGCTGAGAAGAAATTGCTGCTCATAGCGCAGTGATGCACAATTGTAGTGAGAGGTGTAACAGTATCTTAGACCTCATACAAACAGGAGGAATAAGGGAAAAGGGAAGAAGGTGAGGGAAGGAAAGGGTACACAGAAGAGAAAAAGAGAAGGAAAGAAGGAACACAGCAGAGGAGGGAAAGATGAGAGATAGATCCAAAGGGAAAGGAAAGGGGAAATAATGGAGGAGGAATTCCAGGAGCACTCCTTGACTCCCCCTAGTGGAAAACAAGAAACAGCACAGCAGGCTCCCAGGGTGGCTGGACCTTATTTTTGGAAGGCTGCCACAGTGGTGTGAGAAGTGATTCAGACAAAGCCCAGAAAAGGAAGCCAGTAAGCAGCGGAGTGCAAGGGGATGGTTCACAGCTCTGGCATGTGCAGCTGAGCCAGCGCCACAGCAAAGATCAAGGAGGCAGGAAAGCCCACGCATTAACACCTGTGCACCACATCTAAGGGGACGAAAGGTTTCCCTATCAGATCTCCTGCTCATGGAGCGTCCCCCTTTCCCTCCAGAATAATGTGAGGCAACAAACAGCAAATCCCACAAAAATCTATCTGTAATAGGCTACGAACGTTTTCAAAGCACACACACCAGGAAAGCCAACTGTGAACCAACCCTAATTTCAAATCAAGGGAAAAACTCAGGTATGGATTACATATGTGCTACAAAATTTTCTCCCTGCTATAATCTTTTTCATATAATTACACACCAAAAATTTACCCTCAATTTGGTAGCTTTCACAGGCTTGACTAGATCAAGAAAAGTCTACTTTTCCCTACAAATAGCAACAACTCAGGAAACAGACGAGCAAGCAGAAAGTCTACACAAGCATTTTTTTAAACCCTAGTTCGAAACCAGGCTAAAATTACTGTGGAATGCTACAAGCGAAGGACATCATGAACTCAGCAGCACGGAGGAGCACATGTGAAGCAAGACTGTCACTGCTGCCAGGCTGTGGCGCGCCTGTAGTCCCAGCACTCGGGGAGCCAGAGGCAGGTCTCTGTGAGTTCCAGGCCAGCCTGGTCTACAGCGTGAGTCCAGAGCAACCAAGGCTCCACAGAGAAACCTGGTCTCAAAAAACAGTTTTATCATTGCAATCAAACTTCAGATAAAAAGAAATATACAAAACAGCAATGGCTCATACTAACAAAATTTAAATAACCAAATCAAACTTTAAATATTCTAAATGACAAGACATAAATTGCCTCAGACTGTTTAACTATAAAAGTAGGAAAATTATATTCCTGTATCTAGTTATCTAAATATCTAAGCACAAAAATCACATTTCTGGTAAATAATCTCAACATCACCCAAGCATCTTCCTCACTTGACCACCTCTGTTACCCAATTCTCTAATTCCCTTCCTGAGGTCATTAGGGTGCTAAGGGGACTCATTACTTCCTCTCTCTGCCCTCTACCTTAATTGCCCTCCAGGCCCCATCCTTGTAATCACTGAAATGTTCTCAGCTCAGCAGGTGCTCCCTAAGGTCTCTCCTGTAGCTCCAGGTTTGGAATCAAAGTCTACGATCAGGATTGGATGTCCAAGTTCATGAGGGGACACAACTAATATTGTTTGCGTTATTAAAACCTGTGTCCTTGGTATAAAAAAAAAAAAAAAGAAAAAACCTGTGTCCTTGATCCTTTTGTACTTAAATTGCATGGTCTCAGGGTAGGGTCAAATGTCCTTTGTTTTTACCACTGTCCACCAATAAGAATTATTCTTATTGAACACAAATGTTGGTACATCTATAAGCAGTAGCATACCCCCCAAAATTAACTTTAGGCCCCAAAAGAAAACCTAAATTATTATAAAATTTGAATGCTTCTCAGAAAAATTAGCAATTTTTATGAAAAGTAAACTAACTAAAGAAGCAGATTTTAACGCTTTGATTTAGAAGACCCATCTGTATATTCCAACTATGCCTTCAGAAATGTGGGAATGAAACCGGTAGTAATTATTTATAATTATGGCCTATTTCTAAATCTACTTTGATTATATGATAAATATACACATCAGCAATAAAATATGCAAAATAATTTCACTTTTTTTTTAATGCAAAATATATATAGAAAACTCTGAATGTTAGCAGTCAAATTCTAAAGCCTCAAAATTTTTTGTTGTACGGCAGTAAAGTACTACTATTGGTAATAATATAAGCAACTGCTGCCAGCCATGGAAGCTGGCAGATAATTGAAAAGGGACCTAAAATTACAGTCTTACAGTAACACAAAAAGTTGACTTTTCTATTAATAAAATAAACCGTAATGCTAAATCTTGAAGTACCTGATTCAACCAACACGTGCAAGACATAAAAAAATCGGATGATTTTTACCTGTATAAACACATATATGCATGAGGATAAACTCGTGCACACACACCTTCAAATAAAGACATACAGACAGTCATTAAAAGACAGACTCTGTAGTAATGGAGGGACGCAACTGCTCTCTGGCACCTAAACCATGTGAAGACACAATCAATTTAAGATCATTCACTCACATGTCTGCAGGACATGAATGCAGATCCACGAAGAGTCATGGATGAGGAAGGAAAGTCATGGTCAAAAAGGCAAAGGTGAAAACTCCACTTTTTAGTCATTTTCTTAAAAGATATTTATTAAAAACTAGCAATGCTAGATGACAAAGCAAATAAGAAAAATGCACAGGTTACTTATTTCCACTAATTAAACCTTCATCCTGATTCAGTTATTATAAAAAAAGAAATCTACTGTAAGTTCAATTTGGTAGTGAACTGTAGCCATCTACTGGAAATGAACAGTTAAAGCGAATGTTGACATCACATTTCTGACCAGCATTCTCGGGGCTTAACACAGGGGACAGAAAAATGAGCAGTGCCTAAGCAACAAAGTTACCACACCAGCTTTACCATCTCAAGCGCACAAGTTCTACAATCTAGCTCTTCCTATTTTACTTGTTTTAAGAAAAGAGCCTCACCTTGGAGCCTAAGCTGCCTCTTGATGGGCAGTCCTTCTGCCTCAGCCTCCAGAGGGCTGAGATTACAAATACTTGCTATCATTTCAGTTGGATTGTCATTTGCAATGTCATTATTCATTCAGATTTTTCCATCATTAAAAGTCTTCCTTCGTCACTTTATTTTTCCTTGTATTCTTTGCCGGTCACAAATTCCCCAACAGGCATTTGTGGTCATCAAATTATGAACTCGATTGCAATTACAGCTTTGCACTATGCTACTCAGTCTGACATTCAGTGAATCTTCACAGACATGAAACCCAAATATTAACTGGAAAGAAGTCTGGTCAGAGCATTTCTACCGTTTTCTGTAGAAAACACACACACACACAACACTTAAAAATAACAGTATGCTTGAAAGTGCCGGAGTTGCTGCCATTCCAACGTGAACTACATCTACTGGAAAGCCATCAAGCTACCCTTGTTTGGCAAGAAATTAAAACTTTATCTTGTATTTTATACTTCCTCAAATACATACTTCCTCTTCACTATACATGATCAAAGAACAAACTATGTCTACTATAAATTTTTCAAGTATAAATAATCAACATCAGACTTGTGTGTGTGCGTCAGAACAAAGGTGAACACGGCAACGCAGTGACAGAACTTCACTTCTTGCTAATGAAGAAGAAGGAACTAAGGAGTACTGATACTTAAAATTCAGTTATAGAATACTGGTGAAAATTACAACAGATACATTTTTAATTCAGAAGTCTTCATGTAAGTGTATTAATATATTTATTATAAAAGATAAAGCCAGTAGCATGATTCTAATTTAGGCAAGGTAAAGCAGTCATTTTTATGCTTTCGACTATGATACACTTCATAAGTTATCCTAGAGATGCACTCACTAATGTGTAATACACCAGCGCCCTAACTGTTTACAAACATCAGATGCTACGGCACTTTTTAAAGCCATTGCTAATGCTGAAATGAGTCACTGGTAATCAATATGCAATGAGGAAACTTTTTTTTTTTTTCCAAAAACAACCTTTGTCAATACTAAATTTGAATCCAAAGCAGCTTCAAAGCTTATGACAACCAACATCTCACAACAGCTCTAAAAATGTACACTAATATTCGTGTAACCAGAAGACATAAAAAGCCTGTTATTTCTCAGATGTCTAAGTGTGAGTTAGTGTTAGCTTCTACAGGAAAACAGCAGCTTCATTAGCTACAGCACTCTTCCTACTCC
>NW_026596962.1:2623692-2626993 GCF_907164565.1 Psammomys obesus
TGTTCACCTGGCTTCAGAATCATCTTCAGGAAGTGCTTTACAATCATCTTTCCTGAACATCGACACCTTGTGTCGACATGGGCCACAGCCCCTGCCTGGACAGGCAGTCCTGGCTCATCTGCCTAACTCCCAGGGACCATCCTGTCCAATAATACCTACTGCAGAAGCAGTTTCTGAATTAGCCAAGACAAACGGACATTTTTGGACCTAAGTTTTCTCTATTTGAGGAAGATGTCTTCAAGCCAAACCCCAGCAAGCACTGGCAAATGCTGCTGTTCAACAGACAGCTATGCAATGTATACCTCCGTCCACTGCCTTACACTAGAGGACCGCTTGCAGGATTCTTAACAAGCCATGTTATTCCAGTCATCTCTTTTGCTCTGGTGTTCTTACCTATGTTGAAAATATGCACATTTGTCTTATGAATGCCCTCAACTTTAAGAGCCAACTTCAGCAGAGCCAGGTGAAGAGGGCGACTTTCTTATAGTCCTCAACAGTACAGGGTTCTCATTCTACCTGTTTCCCTGTGGAGTAGCTCTTGGACAATAATCTGTTTTCTGCTCAGGTCTCTGTCCTCCTGGGAACTTGTGACCACAAGGCCAGTACACAACCCTGTCACTGTGCCTACACAAAAAGACTCACAGCAATCTACTGACTGAGAAGAATAAAGAGTCAGTTGTGAGGGAAGCATCCCTCCCTTCCAACCTACACTTCCAGCACCTGTGCTCATGCAGTTCCAGACAAATCAGGAAAAGCTAACATGGAGTAAAGACTTGAGGAAAAGTACCAGATTAACAAGCAAATGTGAATTTGGAAAACCGCAATCTTAGAACAAGTGATGGGAGCTAGAAAGGAACTATTCCTAATGCTGCTGTGATGACTGGGGCAGCCAAAGAGCCTTGGCACTGAAGTACAGTTTTTAAATGCCAGGAGTCATCTTATATAAAAAACAGAGAATTACGACACTGGAGCTTGACTATTTCACCGGGGTGGGGGTTTGCAGGAAAGAGATGCTGATGTTTTTAACTACAACTAACATGTAAAAATGCTTATTTTATCTCTATTTTATTATGCAGGTTGAAAATATTGATAATTTTAAAAATATTGCAAGGATTTTATCAACAGAAGAAAAATGATTAATTTTGTATTAAGAGACAGAAAAGAGAGAGTAATTGTTGCATGGTATTTTTAAATTTTGAAAGAGAGGCAAAAGAACAGTCAAACTAAAAGCAATGAAATACTATGAAGAAAATACAAACAATGCATCTTTTGTAATGCGAGTCTTAACTGTTAATTTAAATCTTTTTTACAAAAGTGAGAAATGCTATCCTATATATTGTTACAGATGAAATGCATTGCCAAAGCACAAAACCACCTTTTCTATCTATATTTTTTACCAGAACAACCAGCTGAAGCAAATACTCATTTTATTCAGATACATCTGTAGATATGATGGGTGTAATTAATTGTTCAGCTCAAAATGCAGTTCTATGGTACTTTTAATGATTTAGGTATACACAGCTTTAGTTCTCAGAGCAGACTAAAAATAGTGATTTTAATTTATTCCTGCTGCCTACAATTACCCACAACCATGTATTTTTAAATATTTCCAGCCTATAAAAATTACTAATTTTTGCCACTTGTGTTTATCTGCATTTAGACTTTGATTTGGATAAATTAAGCTCTCAAGTGTTCCTTGCTTTATGAAACTCTGCATGTTGTACACTTCAACACAAATAAATGACTTGTACCATTAGAGGTTTAAATAATGTAATGTATTTCACGCTCAGCCTGAAGCTGGATTCCAATGAAGTTGCTAATGTACGTAATGATTAAGTGTAACTCAAATACTAACTGTGTTGTTGAAAACATGACAGGCAATAATTTGGTCTATTATATTCTGCCATTTAATTGCCTAGTACAGACATTCTCTGACACGTTATGAAGCAATGATTTACAATTATTCAAGCTGCAAAGGTCAGAAAGTGACATTATAATCATCTACACAGAGATCCCTCTAATGCACAAAAACTAGGTAATCGCAACACACACACACACACACACAGTTTAACTGCATTAATAACTTTCTATTTAAGGTTTCCTAAATAAACTAGGAATAAACATTTCCTAAGCATTCTAATGTATAATTTAATTTATTCTGGAATCTTTTCAAAAACTCAAAGTGAAATATTTGGAAAATGTTCCTATTCTCTCTTGATTAGGTAAATTCTATTCAACTATTTAACTAACTCTCTCTATATATACGTATCAACTCTCTCTATATATACGTATCAATCAAGACTCAACACATGGAAATCTACCAACAAATAACATGGTTCCTAATTCATATATACTGGATTTATGCTTCTTAAAAATAACATTAAAACTTAGGAACCATTTTGTGGATTTATGAAAATCACAGGTCTGATGTAAGTTTTCTATAATTCTTTTAATACAATTAGTA
Organism: Psammomys obesus; assembly: GCF_907164565.1. NCBI lineage: Eukaryota > Metazoa > Chordata > Mammalia > Rodentia > Muridae > Psammomys > Psammomys obesus. Next base: position 2,626,157 of record NW_026596962.1, read on the forward strand.
TTGAAATGTAACAATAACCTAACTTGATCAATCTTCTCCCATCAACAGTTCTAAGAACTTTCTTTGCCCTATCACATGGACATGGTCAACCACATGTGAGTATAATAAATTATCAACAGATGAACAGCTCGGGAGGGGCTTGGAGAGATATAGAACACGACAGGGGACAAACAGTAACATCATTTACAGTAACAGTTACACAAGGAAGAATAAAACAAAGACATGAGGCAGGGTCTGCACACCAGAATTTGAAAGTAATGTGGATAAGCAGTCTTTTACCAGAATGTAAATTGTAACAAAGATGGAAAATAAATGTAGCTAGAGGAAGTAGATAGTATGCTATTACATGCTACAGAAAACAACCTAGATAAAAAACAATCAGTAAACATCACAGTAATGGGAAAAAGATACAAACTATAGAGAGCAGAAAATAATGAACAGAGAGAGACAATGAGGAGGAAAAGTGACCGTGAGCCAGGAGGGCCAGCTGCAAAATCTTAGTAGCACTTAGGATCACTTGTGACTTCTATCTCCCTTCTTTAAGCAGAGATCACCAACATGGAATAAAGAATAAAAGCCTTCAAAATCAGCAAATGAGGCCAATGTAAAACACAGCAGTTAGCACTAAGCAGTGGACAAATATTATCACTTATACAATGTAGACTGGCTTGTGAATTATGTGTATGGTTGGAGGTGATGAAAATTGATCCTGGCCTTGCACATGTTAGACGAGAGTTCTACCACTGAGCTACATCCTCAACTCCCACATTCAGAGTTGTTGTTTTTTTTAAAATAAATAAATAAATAAATAAATAAATAAATAAATAAATAAATAAA
>NW_026596962.1:2627003-2641476 GCF_907164565.1 Psammomys obesus
AAATAAATAAATAAATAAATAAATAAATAAATAAATAAATAAATAAATAAATAGCAGAACATGTAAAATGATGTTTGATAGTTGAGGTTTTCACATTCCTGACAAATGAAGTAAGTAACAAGAGAGGATCTTGAGTTTAATAAAAAGATGTGTCTGACCTATTTTTAAACCAAATGGTACCTAAGTAAAACTATCATATTTTACACAGGGCAACTCCAAAGTTTGCTTCTGCCCCATTAAGGCACTATCACACTTGCAGCAGGTTGTCATGTCAACTATCCATCAAGAGCCTAGATAAAACTACCACTGCACTCTATAAAATTCTTCTGCTAATCACACTGAGATGTAAGAGAACTGTTACAGAGATCTTCTAGAACCGGAGGTGTGGCTCAGGGGTTGAAGAGCACTGGTTACTCTTGAAGAACACCTGGGTTTGAGTCCCAGCACCTATAGAGGTTCATGATCATCTGAAACTCTAGTTCTAGGGTATCCAACACCCCCTTCTGGCCTCAGGCAACAGGCATGTATAACATCCACAAACAGACAGGCATGTGTACACATGAAATAAAAAATAATTTTTAAAAGGGATGGAGAGGTGGCTCAGATGTTAAGAATACATGTTGCTACTTATTACAGAGGACCTGATTCAATTCTCATCTCCCACATGGTGATTCCCAATCACTCATAACCCATTCCCAGGGGACCCGAAGCCGTCTTCAAACCTCACATGTACCAAGGACGAGAATGCATCTGCTGCACAGAGATACTTGCAGACAATGTATCCATATGCACAAAACAAACATTTTTAAATACAAGTCAGCAAACAAAAACCTGTTGTCCTGGAACTAAGACAACCGACTTTACTCTTTATCTGCTCTTTAAAACATGAAATGTGCTACAACGTGCTCATGATATGAGATAATGAGCCTTGCCCGTGCAGAGTGTCAGTCCCAAGTCAGGGCCTGACAATGGAGACTAGACTTTCAACCCACTCAGCTGCTTCTCTCAAGGTAACTTAACCCTGGCTATACTGTTCAAATTACTGATCTTGGAGATTGAAAAACTAAAATCAACGTAAGTCCAGATACAACAATTTTAAAAGCAATTTTTATGTGGAAGTTGACGCTTCAGAATTCTCAAACGTTATCTTAGTGGAAACTCTAAGACACACTATTCACATGGATCTCCAATCTTCCTACATGAAGACAAGAAAAAGCAGCCAAACAATTACAAGCAACCCACTACATTAATAATGAATTTATTCAATAGAATCTATCACTTTCTTAAATTTCATCATAAGAAAGCTGTGAGATTACTGCAAAAAAAAAAAAGTTCAGTTTTATATCAGTTACTTAAAAACGTTCCTACCTCAATGTTTTACACATATTCAACCAGAACTATTTGAGAAATAACTACTTATAACTATGTAAGGAAGAGGTCATTAATAAAATTTCAAGAGACTGGGAATAAGATATTAACTACTGGGGAAAAGGAAACATAGTACAGGACCTTCTGTTTGGGACAAAATTATAGAATTAATGTTCCTGAAAGATCACTTCACCTTTTAAAGCATGATTTTGTAAAAGGTAAAATTTATGGCAATTAAAGCTAATGAAGAAATGCAGCACAGCCTGCTTATGCTCAGGAACTAATGGGTCCACTGAGCATTTGTGGGATTATTTAGCCATCAGTGATAATGAATTGACACTGTCAGCAATGGTAATGTACCAATGCTCTCCAGCATCAGTAAGAACCAGCCCCTGCTCTTTGTTCCATTTTCCATTTTAACTTTTATGTGACTGTCCTATACCCAACACATGAAGCACAGAACCACCAATGATGGCCCTCCCTGAACAGGAAATTGCCTAGCTCATCACTCTTCTAGTCAACCCTACTGATCAGCCCTCCTCTGCTCACTGAGCTTCTTCAGGGCTTCTAGCTTTTCTGTAAAGCTGTCTACCCTACTATCTCTGTGTGTGATCTCTACACTGAATTTTTTTTTAAAAAAAGACTGAAAATTATAATTGCACAAGAGGTGAAGTTGAAAGGCCACTCTAATTCTAAAAGTTAAATACTGAGATCTAGAATGTTTTATCTACATATCTTCACATACACATGCCCCACAATGTAATTCTCTGTTGCAAACATAAGATTCAATACATTCATATTTACTTATGTTCTCTATCTTGGTGATCAAATATATAATCTACTAGTATAACACTTCAACTGTGTACAGTAAGCAATCAGCTAAGGAAAGATTCAAAGCATACATTTAAAGTATACAATTAATTACTGTTTATAATACTATGTATGTAAAATACTATTCTCTGAAACATTTTTTTTTGCTTTCCAATATCTTAGTACCCTACAATTTAAAAATGGTTAAAAAATAGCTTTCAACTAACCTAATATGCAAAAAAAAAAAAAAAAAAAAAAAAAATTACTTATTTCTCCCAAATGGGAAAAAAAACTGCTTACTGCTTCCTAATAGCACATTTTCATTTGGAGTCATGATCATCTCCTGTATCTCAGAATAAAAACAGTACACGGGGTATCTTTTAAAATTACAAGACCTATAAAAATTAAAATGCCCCAGCAGCTAAACTCAGTAGTAACAAAACTCATTCTCCAACTGATCATGAGTGGCTGCAGGGCAAAGGTTCATCTTCATTCACTTTAGCTGCAAGTCACTGAACCATCAATTCGGCCAATGAATAAATCACAGACCACGGTTGGTAAAACTGCTAGCAAAGTTATCTGTAAAACTATCTCAAGGGTCAAAACATGAAATCATATTCTGGGAAAATGTATTGTCCAATAAAAAGCAGAACTGTTCCTGACTTGAAGGATATTTACATGTTCATGTAAACCTGAAAAGCCTTCTACCTAAGCATAATATGTGCATAGCCCATAATTTAATTGGATCTATGAATTGCAGATTCCTTAAGTTTCACATAAAAGTATTATATATGATGTACTTATTAGTTAATTTCTCTACATAATAACATTAAAATATATTTTAATAAGAAGCAGAGTATTAAATTCCACCTCTTAAAGTCCTGTAATACACCATATATGTCATAGCATTTTAAGCCCTTTTAAACATTTCTGCTAAAATAATTAGTTTTACATTAAGGCATCTCAGTGCTTTCTATAAATGCAACATATCTGAATGACAATTAAACAGTGTGAATGACTCTACGAAGAAACATGAACTAAAAAAAGGAAACTAGTTTTGAAATCACACAACTCAAAAATATATTACACACTGTTTTACCACATCATTCCTCATCATCAGTAACCAGGCATCTGAAATTAAATCTTTTGTTTGTCATTATAGAATATGCCCGGTGGACCTAAAGAGCCATTAATATGATTAGAATTAAGGCACTATAGCAAAAGAAAAAAAACATACATACGCACTCCTAAAGCCATATAATCTGGGTTGTTTTTTTTTTTTTTTTCTATCTTTAAATGGAATTTATAGTTCTCTCTGGCAATGTGAATGAACATCCTATAATTTAGTCAATTTACAGATTACAGGTTCAAATTGACCTTGTAGCCCATAAAATTGCTCATCTTCAGCACAGGATTAGAAGTGGGAGAAGAATGTCATAACTGTATTTAAAGAATTTACCATAACAAAGAAAAGGAGGGTACGCACGCATAATTTTCGCCACTCTTACTCATATCAGTTTTGAATTCTCAAACAATGGGTACCCGCACACGGCTCTCGGCTCACACAGCAGAGGTGGCTTCAATTTACTTACCCACAGACGTGACACTTGTATTCCCTCATCCCAAGGTGCCTTTTCACATGGTTTCTGGCATCTCCAAGCTGAGCTGTTGCGAAATGGCAGATCTTGCACTTGAATGGTTTTGATCCTGAGTAAATTTAACATAAAATAAGATTTGGACTTGAATAACACATCACTGATAGACTTTAAAATGGGGAGAACAGCACCGTCAATATAATAATTTCTGTCTCCAAAATGGAATACACGCATTCACCTATAACTTTCTTGATCCCATAATTATCTTACCTAGGTTTTAATGTTTTAGTGAGCCTTCCCAATTCTCAGTAACATTTCTAAGATTTAAATTCAAGAGTGACAGTAAGCAACTTAAATGGGATAAAGAAAGTTAAACATTCTTCATAGACTGAAAAAATATTTCCTGAAGTATGCTATTCAAAAATGGCACATTTTTAAACCGCAAATACAAACAAGGTCACTAGTATCTACAAAACGTATTACTGAGTATATCTTCAGTGCCCATCCACTTTCTACAGATTCCCCAGCTTTGAACTCATTTGCAGAAAAAAGTAGTATAGACATTCTGCATTGACCTCGAATAAGCCACTATATCACACCTCACTAGCATCTTCACAGACATGTGACTTCGCAGAGCAAAACTGCTCTGCTTCTGTCATCATTTCACAGTCTGTGGTCAAGCAACCAGAAGTGTCAGCAAAATGGTTACTGAGTTCACCAACACATATTTCATCACAAGAAACTCAGTAACAAAAAGCACAAAAAAGTTTTAATTACTAATTAATAAGGAGTGAATAATAGTCCAAACAAGAAATCAAACCCTTTCAAAGTTGATAGCAGCACTACAAGTGCTGAGAAAGATACTATTCATTAATCAGTCCTACATCAGTGAGAAGTAACAGTCTCTTAAAGAAGACATGTACACACTGTCTTCTGACTTTGTAACAACTACTACATCCTGAAATAAATCAAAATCATACAGACCACAGCTTAAGATCTTTACAATGTCTCCACACTTTCTGTGTCTGTAGGATCTACTTTGTAAAACTAACTCTTTCTGTTACAGTTAGAGTATGAAATACATAAATTTCAAAAATTTCTAGAATACAAATAAAAGTTTTTGATCAATGAACCTTTATAGATTCACAAAACAAAATCCTCCATGAAAACCAAGCTTGAAACTAACACACTCAAGGAAAAAAAAAAAAAAAAAAAAAAAGTCTCTTAAATTTCAATTCAGTTCTAAAAATTACCAAAAAAAAAAGTGGAGCTTTTAATTTTAACCTTCCAACAGCAATTAAAAAGAAAAAGTCAACAGTATTGCATGGCAGAAAAGGCTGAATCTATCACTGCCCAATGACAATGAAGCAGCTCTCATAGTACTTCAATTTCTAAGGTTAGAGATAGGTGTAAAATATATCCAACAGACAAATGGTTCTGTGTAGTAAGGCTTATATGTTTAAATATCAAAAGCAGGTTGGGACTCTAGCTTACAGCGATAGCATTCTATTAATCATTTTAGCAACTACAGTTGATTTAAATGGTTCAGATAAAATTAAACCTATTATGACTTTGAAGCATTATATGAAACAAAATCCCATAACAGAATTTTGAAAAAAATAGGAATCAATCTGCCTGTGCTCTAAATTGCAGTACTTTTTCCAAAGACAATTTGAAAATATTAATAAACAATAGTATCAGGGCCCCAAACAATAAGGATAAACGCCCCAACATTTATGTGCAAGATGACTTGGAGAGGCAGATCTGAATGCCTAGTGACTCTGACAGCCCCCAAACGCTGACTAGCCCAGCTCAGGTGGCACTAAGACCACAGCGGGTGGAACAGAAATGTCTGTGTATCTCTCACTGCTAGGTGCAGCTCTGAGAAAGTCATTCTTGCAAGTCTCAAGGCTCACTGGCACAATGTGTAGACCCCACCCCGATCAGGAATGAGGTAAGCTGCTCCACAGAGACAGTCAGGGAAGCTTTGCCTCCCAGCTAAGATTCTGGGAGGCAAGGATGAGCTGGGTAAGACCTCTCTGCAAGAAAGGAAGCCTTTTACTTTACTTCCCTAAAGAGAATATTTTGTTTTTACATTTGCTATATAATACACATTATAAAATGAATCCATGCCCATGTTTATAACACAAAACCTATAAAAGCACGTATTTCTAAACTTGCCTTTCTCTCGGGCATATTTCAGTACTAAACTATCCAGATTATCTTAAACAATTCTATTTCTTGGAGCAACACTACATCAGCAGGTTGTTTGTTTGTTTTTTTCTTTTTAATTTGGTATGTTAAGATTTTATGATGGGAAAAAAACACTAAAGTGGTTCTAACTTTCTGGTACCTGGTTATTTACTAAACAAACCCAAAAGGCTTGAAAACTCAGTCTGCACTCAGACGCAAAGGTCACAGCTCTGCTTCCTTGGCACTACTCTGCAGACACAGATCTGCTTTGGCATCCGAAAGGAAGGACAGGATACTCAGACCTCAGAAGAGGGAGCGGGGAAGATGCATGTGTGTCCTGCAATGTCTGCTCTAGTCTAAGCCCGTGGTTCTTCCTAGCATTTGAACATCTCATCCACCCGTCCGTCCATCAGTCCATTCATTCACTCATCCAACGAATTACGCTGAATGCCAATTTTGAGTGAAGTATGTGCAGGGTGAGTAGTGAATGAAGTCAGTCCCTTCCCTCTGTGCTCAGTCTACAAATTAATTGTCCTCGTGATCAATATGGTCTCTAAACAGTTACAAACTGGCCTAAGACACCCAGCACTAACTTAAAAGCTTTCAGTGAAGCTGCACACACCTTATATACCCACACGTGAACACTTTACATAGGACATAAGTTACCAGAGTACTATGAACACAAGCAGAATGGCTTCCAGAAAGGGTATTTTCCATCGCCAGTGACATAAAAGCTGTAGCAGAATACTGCACAAGAGGTAATGCCCTGCTCCATGTGCTCTTCTACTGTGAGAGGAAAGACAAGCAGGCTGAGAGCTTCCCACCACAAATGCACAGAAGTGAGTGCTCTCTTCCTACAACTCTCCACAATCAGAATTCATTTCTTAAGAGTGCATCTTGTATCATGCGAAGAATAATTACAACAGATTCCATAAAGCACCCAGCAAAGTCCACATATGGGGACAGGCTGGAAGAGTAAGCCCTTTACCAGCTAAGAAGCAGTAATAGCCCTGTATTACTCTTTCATAGATAAGAGCAAAGTACCAGAAAATCATCCATTTTAAGATATTCCAGGGAAGGAAAAAGCATGAAATTAAAACCTAAAGACCAACATCCCCCAAAAAGTGACCTGCAAAACTGATGTGGTGGGCTGGTACTCTGTCCCAGGAAGGGTGAGTTCTGCAGTGCTTCAGAGCAAATAAAAGTATGCTTGCTGGTAAGGCCAACAGAAGATATATGAAAAAATAAAAGTACGCTAACTTTTACTAAATGTTACAATCAATGATGTAACTTATAGAAGTAAGGTTACTCTGTCACATATTGATAGTTACCTCACTTTCACAGCCACATTAACTTGATTTTAAATGCAATTAATACATATAGTCAAGGAAGACGAATGGACTACATTCTGCACTTAACCTGGTAGACATTTTCAAATGGCACAAGTGACCAGTGCAAACCTATTTTGCATTGTAAACGACTAAATAAATCTTAATGGATTAAGAATGATCAGCTATCAACACACAAGGGAAATTAAGTGCTGAAATGCCTACATTGATTATTTTAAATTATTAGCCTTACTCTGTTCTTGAATTTGTATGCTTTTAGTGAGCTTTAACACATTTACAAGACTTATTGACTATAATTACAAGAGAATTCAAGTAATGGACACATCAATTATAAGCAACATGTCTTGACCAGACAAGTTGCATAAAGAATTCTAAAAGGAGCTCCATTAGCATCTTCCTCTGTTTTATTCAGCGTTATCTGACTTAAGAGGGCATGTTAAGAAAACACATATTTTCTATGCATAAGAACAGCCTGATACCTAAGATCATGTCATTTCAGACAGTGAGAAGGAACAACAGAACTGTGTAACAATGCAAACAACTAAGCACGTAAGCCAATCACAAAGATGGCTCTACAGCACATGGAGCAAGCACGCAAAGACCAAATGTTTATATTTACCAAACTAAGCCTCTGTGGGTTTTCCTGTTATTTTCTTCAAGGAAAAATTTTGATCTATCTTTAATAACCGTCAGTTCCTGATAATGCTCTATATCTTTCTCCGTGTAACCTGCACTAAGTTTCAAAAACTGCAGGAATTTAAAGTATAGATTTAATAATATGCCATTATTTAAAAGTACAGTGAAATAAACCTTACAGTTTTAATGAAAATATGTTCATTGAAATGTGAATTTATTATTCAAATCCAGCCATAAATTCAACCATGTAGACAGAACTTGTCTAAGCAGAGCACCATGATTTAGAAAAGCTGTCTATTTAAAATAAAGAATGTATGGCAGGTTTATAGAAACACTGCAGTGAATTTTTACATAAATTTAGAACAGTAGCTTATGCATTTTTTACCAAATATATATATTTTTTAATTTCTCCCCTAACTAAACATTGACATGTAATGTTCAATGTGTCAGCATACAGACCCTAAGTCAGGTGCTACTTCAATAAACAACAAATTTCAATACATATTTAAAAAACCATGTTCACAAATTCTGATCCTTGACTGTAAAATCTTATTGCTGAGACTCACACTTGTAGATACAAACTACATAGTTTTAAATTATTAATATCTTAAGAATTTTATTAGCCGGGCATGGTGGCACAAACCTGTAATCCTAGCACTTGGGAAGGCAGAGCCAGGTAGATCTCTGTAAGTTCAAGGACAACCTAGTCTATAAAGTAAGTCCAAGACAGCCAAGGCTACACAGAGAAACCCTGTCTTGAAAAACCAGAAGAAAAATAAAAGGAGAAATAAAAAAAAATGTATTAAGGAGTTGGAGAGATGGCTCAGCAATTAAAAACATTAGTTTCCCTTCCACAGGAGCCAGGTCTGGCTCTAAGGGAACCCAATGCCCTCTTCTGGCTTCGTGGGCACTGCTTACATGTGGCACACAAACATACATGCGTGCAAAACACATAAAAAATAAAGGTTAAAATTTGAGGGCATGGGGCCCACACCTGTGACCCCAACACTTAGAAGGCAGAAGCAGGTGGCTCCCTGTGAGGTGGAGGACAGCCTGGTCTACACAGTGAGGTTCAGGACAGCCAGGGCTATAGTGAGACCCTGTTGCAAAATAAGAGAATGTTACTAAAGGCTAAAAACTACTTAATCTAAAACTGCAAAATGTCTTAACATATACTTTAGAAAACTAAATACTTAAGACAAAACAAACGAAAAGCAGTAAAACATATGCATTTTGTGAACATATGAGGTGCTGCTTTCTGACAGAAGTAAACTGTGTCTACTAATCTGCCTTCAGACTCTGTGGCTGAATCACCTCTGGAAACATCAAATGCTGACACTTGTCAGACACAATCAGAACATCCCGCAAACAAGAAACATGATTCAGGCAGAAGCCCACAAGCAAATTCAAGTGGGTTTCTTTACTTGTTGGACCCAACACCCCAACTTCATCATTTTCTTGCACTTCATAGGGAACAGGCTCACTCGGGGCAACATACCTGTGTGAGTCCGAATATGAGCCAAGAAGGCCATGGAGTTGCTGCTCCGACACATCTTCCCACAATACTTGCAGACGTTGCCCTGGTTTTCTTCTCTCTCGCGATTGATCTGCTCAGTGTCTTCCACGATGTACTTATTTACCTCCCGCAACAATTCCTCATGCTGCCCTTTAATATGCAGAAATAAACTCTGCTCAGAATCAAAGGGCTCTGTGCACTTGACACACTTGAAGGTGGCCCCTCCCTCTGGAAGCTCTTCCACACTGGCCTGTTCATTCCTCATATGACCAGCACTAGCCAAATGCTGGTGAAGGTTGCTCTCGGTGTAGAACGATTTTCCACAAAGTAGACAATGAAAGTGCTTCTCCTTCGTAGGATGCTTCATGGCAATGTGAACATTCAGTCCACTCAGTCCATCTGCTAAGAAACCACAATCGTCACATCGGATTCGTGTGGACTCACCAAAGGAAGTGCCTTCAACTTTCCTCTTCTTCAAACCTTGAGCACAGTCTTTTAGGGGCAGCTCACTAACTCTCACCCCTGTTGCCATCAGACCCTCTTCTGACTGATCTACCAATTCACCATCTTCAGTTTTTATTCTAATTATGGAAGAATCAAACCTACCAAAACTGTACATCGTTTGCCCTTTATCATCAATACTTATTATAGTCTCATAAACATCACTACTGTCAACTGTGCCATCAGAGGCCGGGCCATCCTCCTCCAAAATGGCAGTTTCCTGTTGTGAATTCACCAGAACTTGCTTATTCTCAAAAATAGTGTTGGCTTGCACCTCTTTTAAATCTTCCATCCTCTGTTCACATCCCACTTTGTTCTGGCCACCAGCATCCCCGTCCAGCTGGCCTTTTGGCATTTTCATCACCACTGGGGAAGCGGATTCAGCTGAAAGGCCCCCATCTATGTCTCCAGGGCAGAGGGACTTGTCAAGGACTTCAGCTCCACTGTCCTGTGTGCTGGCCCCCTCAGCTTCACCATGTACACCTGAGTCACCAACATCGGTCACCATGTCATGGTTTGTCTTTGCTGTCGCACAGGCTACAGCAGAGCATCCTGGATCTTCCTCCTGAAGGCAGCTTGGGGAGCTGTGATTAGAGGGAGGGTTAAGGGACACCATCTCCTTGGGTTTCATTCTTCTGTCCTTAACAAGGGGCTGTTGCAAGGTCTCACAGAGGGAATGATCTTCGCTAAAATTCGATTCTTCCTCAGTCACAATCTCCACTGAGTCAGGGGCACAGAGCACTTTAGACATATCTAAATGAGCACGGCCATCTAACATAGAACAACCCGCAGCATTTCTAGATTTGAGAGTTCCAGATGAGTGGTCTGGACTTATTTGAAATTCCTCAGAATTTTGGGAATGCTCCTCCTCGGGTATGATGACACTCCTGGATATTTCTGAAGAGCCGGCTTCCACATTTGAGGAGTTGAGGTAGGACTGCCGTCTCATTCTGTGCTTCTCTGTTGCAGCGTGCCTAGTCATCTCTCGGCGAGTCACCGCATAGTAATCACAGGCCATGCAGTAAAACTCAAACTCTTTGGTATGCTTCCTTTTCACATGCAGCTCCAGCGAGGCAGCAGAGTGAGCACTGAACTCACAGTGCAGACATCTGTTGTCCCCTGAAACTGTGACATCTCTCTGAGAGCACGCATCATCCTGCTGCAGACAGTCCTCTGTGTCTAGAGGTATCTGTCCCTTTGTGTCGGAGAGACAACTGCTGACTTCTGCAGCTACAGAATGGAATGCACTTCCGGCTTCAACTTCAGGGGCATTTCGATCATCTACCACTGGCTTTTCCAAAGTAGAAGTATCTACCTTAGCTGACATGTTAGCCTGTTCATCAGAAAGAGTCACTGCAAGCGGGGTGTTTTTACACACTTCAAGATTACCCCCTTCAGGGCCAACAATTATATCTGAACTTTGTTTTCCATTGGCTTCTATTTCTACCCGTCCTTTATGTTTCTTGGTAGCACAATGGCGTTCCATATCTCCTTTAGTTACAGTATAATACTTACATACTTTGCACAAATAACTGTACTGGTGACTGTGTTTACGTCTGATGTGCACGGTCAAATTTGTAATACTAGAGGCCAGAAGTCCACAGTGCGAACAAGTCCGAGAAATGCTGCCTTTGGGCCTCCCTCTCTTTGGAGCGGTAGCTACAGCTAATTCCTCGTCTTTGGCGACAGCAACAGACTGGGGCAGTTCCTTGGAAGGCAGCACACTCTGCTCACGACAGGAACGCTCCTGTAACCACATGCCAACATGGCCTTCGGACCGCCCACTTCCACAACCAGGAGACTCCTCTTTCTTATCATTTGCACCTATACATACCCTTTCAATGCACTCTTCAAAACTTAAACCAATATTGTTTTTCTTAGCATTTTCGAGGTGTTTGCTTCTTTTAATGTGCTTCTCCATTCCTTCTTTGCTCAATGAATAAAGATTACATGCTTTACAAAGAAAGTGATAGTCCTGACCATGGCGAAGCTTTATGTGTCTTGTGAGGACAGTGGAAGACCTTGTTTTATAAAAGCACTTCTTACACTGAAACTGAGGCTTACTCGAATGCCTTGCTTCAGTCCCATGGCTTACCCTGGACTCTGCAGGTTCTTCCTGAGCTGCTTTCCCTGATTCTCCTCTACAATCTTCTGTGGGTTTTGACTCTAAAGTACTTAAAGGTAAAACAGAATCACTGCTCAATGATGAAGCCATCTTTGGTTGAACCACTAAACTATCATGCATCTCAGTTGCTCTGTGCTCTTCCACATCGTTCTCAGACAAGAACAGGTTACAAGAGGTGCAAAAGAAGCCCTGGCCATGCTTTTCCTTCATGTGGTCTCGGAGACTCACTTCATTGGAGGAACTGAAGGAACAGCACCGGCAGCTGAGGACAGGAGCCATCTGCTGATGCTGGCTACTGTGCAGGTGTTCCTCTACGTCTCCCGGTGCTGGACTAGAAAAGCTACAAGCCTGACAGTAAAACTGCGTCTCTCTTGCATGGCACTTTTTAACATGAATTTCCAAGTCTGTCTTGTTTGCAGCTTTCTGACCACACTCTGTACAGGTGCACTGTACAAGAATCTGGTGGGCAGCTGGCTTTACTGGCAGGGCAGCCGGCTGTGTGGAGCCTGAAAGACAGGAAGCTGCCTTGTCCTGCATCACTTCTGGGCTGTCTGAGGTAGTCACACACAGACTTTGGACATCCTTGCCCATTTGTATTTGATCCAGCATTGGCTGTGCATCATTTGTTTTCATCTGTGTTCTCAAGTGTTTCATATACATCCTCTGAGTTTCATTTGTACCCCGTTTATTGATTCCTAAAAGGTTAAACCTTTTCTTTGCCTGGCCCTTTAAAGTAAAACTGCCACTTCGTCTGCGGAAGCTATTACCTAGCATTAGAAGATTTCGCTCAGACCTCGGCCTCGCGGCGGTACTGATACTGCTATGTGCTGTCTGGAGGGTATTTCTGGTGGACTCTGATTTATTTAAAAGACCCTCTGAACATCCTAAGCTCCCTAGCTGTTTGTTCTGATTTTCAGGATTTTGAGCTATGCCCAACGTACCATTTTCCTCAACTATCTCTGCTTTCCCTGATGAGATATTCCTACATGGCACCATTTTAACAAGGAGCTCACTACTACCGTGTTCAGAAAGGGCTCCTCTGCACTCTTTAAATTTGTTCCCAGTATGCTGTACTCCTTTTGAATCCTCATTCCTTGCTATTGGTTTAGAAGCTCTTGGTTTTGTTCTAATATTCTTTGTTCCCATGACACAGGCTTTTTTAGGAAAAGGCTGTTTTGTTAAGATCTGTACAAATCCTCCACGAGCAGCAAGATTCTGACGACGAAGGTGTGTTTTGCCAAGATAATGTTCATTCAACAAGTTTTCCTCAGCACACTGAAAGCCACAGAGATCACAGGAAAAGCCTTTCTGTGGCCCGTGAGTGTGTCTGAGATGTGCATGAGGAGAAGAGCTGTGGTGTGCTCTGTGGCTACAGTGGCAACAGGCATTTCCCTTCCCCTGCTCCACATGACATCCCACATGCTCTTCCAAAGCAGAGCAGGAGGAAAATGAATGGCCACACATGCTGCACTTGACCACTGTGTCTCCATTTCCAAAGTTATAGCTAACACTCATTTCTTCTGCAGGAAAAGGAGTGTGCGTTTCAGGAACAAGGGAACCCATTTCCTGAGCAGGCTCTCTCACTACATCTGCTTTCAGAGGAAGAGAATCACACGTGCTAAAACCACAGGATCGGGAGAAGATATTCGGGAGAGCTCTGCCTCCATCTGAGTGGTTCTCTGAAAAGGCCTCCTTTCCCGCTTCAGCCAAATGGACACTAGCTTCCACAGTGCCTGAGCCACAGGCACCCTGCTCGCTCATCTCCAGGGGCTCCACAGCCTCTGTTCTCAGTCGTTTGGAAGCAAGTTCAATTCTGTCTTCCTCTATAGCAACACTGTCGGCCTTGGATGATTCTGAAAAGACCCTTTTGCTTGTAAACTTCTCAGAGGCATTTGTTATCTCATCAGATACAGGCCCACAACTGGCATCATGGGATGAAACGCTTCTTGTGTCTCTTCCCTCCTTAACACTTTCATCCTCGTCATTTTCATGTTTATTCTCAGAATCCATTCTCAATGAAGTCCTGGTGATATTCTTCTGTCAAAGTTGGATTTAACTAGAACTTACAACCTGTAAAAGCAAAAACAAAAACATGATATTAAAACTCTGCACATAAAGAAAATGCAAACCTCTTAGTCTGGACCTGAGAGAGAAAAGCATGATGAAATTAACCTCTATACTTGACTGATTCTGACCCCAAGTCTAAAGTTATAGGCAATCTTGATGGTTGTGGTGGCTCAGACCTGTAATCTCAACAATTCTGAGATTGGGACAGCATCACTGCCTATGATCAAGGCCCCAGTCTAGATTACACAGTAACTACCAGGCCAAGCCAGGCGACAGAGACAGACAGACAGACAGACAGACAGACAGACAGACA
>NW_026596962.1:2641486-2693992 GCF_907164565.1 Psammomys obesus
CTGGATTGGAATGTTTGAATGGGGGACTGTATCACTGGACACTGGGGCCTTGTGCTTTGGGGACTGCAGTCCCTCGCCTCCCATTTCAGTGTGTGGAGGGCTGAGGCAGCTCAGAGAGATTTTTAAAGTTCAAGCCCTTAGCTGCAATGTTCCTGTCTGTCCTGAAACAGCAAGACCAAACAGACCACAGCTTGTCCAGCCTGTAGCGTATACATGACCTGTGCCTGCTCAAGGGCTCAGAGAAACGAAGGCAGGTGCCAGGGGGACAAAGAATGGACGGACTCCTGTGGAAAGCTCTTTTTCTTCAGGCCGCTTCTCTAGCCCAGCTCTCAGCACCCGGAAAGCCTCGGTTGCTGGTAGATTTCTATTCACACGGGTGTGGGCTTGCAGGGTATAGGAAACCCTCAGAACTGGCCAAAGCCAGGTGCCTTCAGAGCAGATATTCCAGACAGACTCTGGTGGTGCCCTCAGAGGGGCAGCCAGCCGGAAGGTGGCACATGCTCCCGGGAGGCCCACGGCAGCTTTGTCTTTCCTAGGCTTGGAGCACGGGTCACAGAATGGCGCCCTGACAATGCCTCCCTCCGACACAGTGGGTGGGGTAGGGGTGGGCTGGCAGGGACAGCCTCCGAGTCTGTCCTCACTTGGCACAGGCAGGATCCAGGAGACCCCCAGCCCTAGCTCCTGGCTGCGCTCTCTCCAAGGCTTTTGGAGCTGGAGAGTTGCTGATATGAGTGACAGAAAGGTAAATCTTTGGAACTCAAGAAGCTGCTGGGAGGATCTCAAAGGCAGGCTTTAACCTTCTACGTGCTAAGCTTCATGTGCTGCAGGATGATTAGCATCTCCTCAATAGAAGCTGAGCGATGCCGCCAGGATTCCCCCTAGCCTGGAACCCTGGAGAGAATGGGAGATTTCACTTCACCCTCGATTAATTAATAATAGAAGTCCCGATATTTTACAATCACTGCTTTTGTTCATATTACATGTATGGTGGAGGCATTGAGCTGAGCATGTAACAGCTCTGATTGTTTTAAAGAACTCTGACAGTTATGTAAGGTAGATGCTGAAATGGCCCCGTCTCACAGATCAGTAAATGATTAAGAATGGCTTAGGGACTCACACTGTAAGTCCAGCATGTGAGAAGCTGAAGCAGGAAGATTGGTGTGAGTTTGAGACCAGCCTGGGTTATAGAGTGGTACAATTCTCTGAGAACAGCTTTTTTTTTTCTTACAACATATGACTTATGATCCCATACACCACTGCTTTTATGACGAAAAGGTGCTGGCAGTGAGGAGAAGACAGGAAATCATTTACTGACGTGGCTTATTATTATTCTTTGTTCGGGATAAGAGAATGATTAAGCTTGTTATAACTGCCAAGTAGAGCAGAAACTTAAATGTGTGTGGTGGTCAGAGGTCAACTTTGTGGCGTTGGGTCTCTCTTCCACCTTCATGTGGGCTCCAGAGATTGAGCTCGTATTTTCAAGCTGGAACAGCAAGTACCCTTACTTGCTATCCAGCTTACCTGCCAAGCATGTATGGATTTTGAGGAAAATGACCTGGTTTTTAAAATTACTATGAACATTTTACCCCTAAAAGAGAAAGAAGCACATTCTAGAAGAGCAAGGATGCGAGAGATACGTGGAGAAAATATGTTGGCCTTCTGTGGACACTTGTTATCAAGTACAAAAAAACATTCTGCAGGGATCATGTCTGGCCACAGGTTGTGGGTAGGCTGTGCATTTGTGGAGACGAAATAATGATTGCAATTGTTGTGGTGTATGATGATTTCACTGCTGTGCATGTCTTTGTACTATGTGTGGGATGACCTGCACGTTAGTATCTATTTGAAAATGATGCCATGCACACAACAGGTATTATATGAAAGAGATTTATTGGATGGAGATGGAGAGAGAAAAAGAGAGAGAGAGAGAGAGAGAGAGAGATAGTGGGGGGAGGGGTGCCCTGACAGAGAGAGGGAGCAACAGAGGGGGAGAGATCAAGAGAGTAAGAAAGAGGGGGAGTGCCAACAGGTCACCATGTACTTAGCCCAGATGATGTCACAGGACACAGGTACTGACATAGGTAGGATGTTGTTAGGACCCTTAGGGATAAGAGAAGGCCAGTTGAATTGCCTGAACAATATAACACTGCAGATGGATACTGTCATGTCTAGGAGCTGGGAGGGGAATGTAAGGGGATTTCATTGCAACACAGAGCATCCAAGAGTTCATATTTGTTGGAACTGGCTAACAGGCACAGGAGATGTACATTTATGTCTACATTTTCAGTTTGAGGCCAACCTGGTCTACAAAGTGAGTTCCAGAAGAGCCAGGACTACATAGGGAAGCCCTATCTTAGAAAGAAAAAAAAGTGAAAGGTTAGGAGCCATCTGAACTTTGCCAAGCATATGGTGTTCTGGGACATCTTGACCTGTGTCTGCCATGCTTTTGATCCCAGGTGCTACTTGCTGGTCAGGAGCAGGCGACAGCAGCCAGCCTCCTTTATGAGAAAATCCTGCAGGTGAAGATCAGGCAGAGCCAGGAACAGCGAAAGTCATAAAGCCGGCACAGCTGCTGGACAACGATCCAGCAAAGCTGAGCCGAGCGGTGCAATTGCCGTCATGCTGTCCTTCACTTTTGGTCTCACTCTCCATGTGTTGCATGCTTGGGAGGGGGCTTTTAATATTTGTACAACTCGGGGATATTGGATTGATGGGAGATTTCTTATGACTCATTTATGCCTTCTCCCAGGAGTACTTCTTCTAAGCTTCCCCAGGAAGCTTAGCATAATACCCTGAGCACACTACCTCTCATGCTTTTAGGGAGATGTCCTTATCTGGCCCTACTTTTGAAGGTCTTACTTATGCTCTGGAGGTTGTGACTCAAATAAAGATGTCAAGGACCTTCTTATGAAAATGACTCCATGATAGTCTTGGTACAATCTGCCTCTGCACTTACTCAGGAACAAGATAATCAGAGCAAAGTAAACTTTAAAAGGTAAACAAGATTTGGCGAACTAGAGAAGTTGGCAGCAGACCAAATGAAAAGCCTCTTCCTACTACTGCTGGACAATGAAAGATGTGGATAAATGATAAAAGAATGAAGTATTAAGACCTCCCTTTCTTAGAAAAAGTTAACTCATACAGGGCCACTGTGGTGTCTATGAGCAAGGAACAAAAGAATACCAAGATTACACATATAAATAAATTCTACAAATATCAAAATATAATCACTGTATTAAGGCAAAAATTGAATAATAACTTCAGCTTTGGACTAAAGACTTTGCCTGGGGCTAATGACACTTAGTACCTGCCTCTTAGAAGTTGATAATGCACTGCTTGGGACATGGTGCTCTGCCCAGGCTGGCTTGGGGTTTTCCTTCTGTCTAGTGCCCTCCAAACCACAAGATTCTTACTTAAAAGTTGGGTTGTGGAGCTGATGAAGGAAAATGGTTTTAAAAGATAATTCTGTTATGTTACAGTTTATCAGTGATGACTAAACTTAGACCAAGAAAAAGTTAAAGCACATGTCTGGGAACAAAATTGATATGATCTGTTTTGGAACAACAGGCATCTAACCCCTGCCTACTGAGCTCTGTGTAAAGAAACACTCTGATGGCCAGATTCCCCTGACCCCATGCCTCACTCACTCCTTTATCTCCTCTGCTGGACCTGGCCACCACCAGGGCTGGGCCCTGGCAAAGACCCTTGTGTCGGGAGCCGACAAAGCCCCCAGACTCTGATTTGTCATATCCTGCCGGACAAACAACAGATGTCTGTGAATCATGCCTTTCGGTTAACAGCCCTGCCGGACAAACAACAGATGGCCGAAACCACAGACGTTGTTTTTAGTGACTGTATAACCTTGTGAGCCTCCACTGTAACAATCACATGAATCAAGTGACTTCTTACAATAGTCTTAGTGATTTTCCACTATTACTTCCTCCTCCTCGAAACCACCCCCCTCCTTGCCAGAACTGCCCTAT
Source organism: Psammomys obesus (assembly GCF_907164565.1). Classification (NCBI taxonomy): domain Eukaryota; kingdom Metazoa; phylum Chordata; class Mammalia; order Rodentia; family Muridae; genus Psammomys; species Psammomys obesus. The sequence continues at coordinate 2,645,470 of NW_026596962.1, forward strand.
AAAAATAAGACTGCTGCACAATTAAAGTTAGCACTTGAAAGGCATTCGTCTACTTGTGCTCGTTTCTCTCTCTCCCTCATCTCCTACAGGTACGACCCCCCTTTGCCCCCACGAATAACTAGGTCCTGCGGGTCGGGGCAGAGTGGCGCCCAACGTGGGGCTCGAAGTACGGGTCGACCCGGATGGACCCTCGAGAAAAGAGCAGGCCTGCGACATCAAGAAGTTGGTCACACTCCTCTGGCCCGGAGAAGACTGCATGACCTGGTAAGTTTTACATTACACTTCCGTCTCATCGAGATGGGGCATTCTTTGTCTAAGGAGATTAGCGTCCTTCATTAAGGATCTTAAAGCCTCCCTTCAAGAGAGAGGAATTAGGGTCAAAAAGAAAGATCTAGTTGATTTTTTCATTTATATTGATAAAGCTTGTCCTTGGTTTATGTTAGATGGCCCAACAATACACCCCAAGAAATGGCAAAAGGTGGGTCGTGAGCTTAATCAAAAATTAATCTCGGGGGAAGACCAAGCCCTTTCCCCTACAGTCTTTTCTTTCTGGGGGATTATTCGAGATATTGTTGAAGATGCTGATAATGACACTGGCAAGCGACAATTACTTTCAGTCGCTGAATATTGTCTTTCTTCTTCCAAGCAAAACTCACCCACCGCTTCTCGCCCTCCCTCTCGCACTTCTGATTCCTTCTCTTTGGCTAACGCCTCTCCTCTTCCCAGCCTCCCTCGACTTTATCCGCCTCTCCCCACTGCTGATATCCCACCACCATGTTCTGGGACGCCTACTCACAAAGAATCCTCAAAACCCCTCGGCCCACCCATTTCTCTTGCACAAGATCCTGAGCCCCTAGATCCTGGAGATGCCGCTATGCTTGAGGACGAGGCCGCTCATTATCATAATGATGATAATCCTCCCCTCGCCTCTGCGCCTCCGCCATTTGCTCCTTTTGTCCTCCCATCCTTCCCTACACTGCCTACAGATATCCTCTCCGAGACCCGGTCTCGTCTTTCTGCCCAAGTCCGCGACCTGACCGAAATTCTCCATCTCCAACGACAACTTTCGCGACTCACAACTCGCTGTTCTGCCCTCCCTACATCCAATTCTGCCTCTGCTATTCCTGAGCGTTCTCCTCCATCTAACTCTTCGCTCATAAACCCGCTCTACCCCTTTCCAGCTTGCTTTTCCTGTCACCACTCGCTCACAAGCGCGTTGCATCTCTGCTCCTTCTCAGTCTACACTGCCCGTCCTGATCATGTCAGTATTCAAATCCTTGACGATGAGGCTTCTGATGCAGAGACTAGTGATAATGATGACGAGGAGAAACCCTGTGACGAGGATGAACCCTATGAAGCCCCTAACTCTTCTCACGCTCCTGTTAGTTCTTCTGCTAAAACCAAAACCAAAACTAAACCCTCCTCTGAGGAGCCTGGTGACTTTCATCCCCTTCAGTTTAAAAAATTAGAAAAACTTAATTCAGCCATCCGCACCTATGGCCCTAACGCTCCTTTTACTGTTTCCCTCCTTGAAAGTATGGCTGGGGGCGGATTCCTGACACCCGGTGAGTGGCTTACTGTTGTCCAATCGGTTCTCACAAGAGGCCAGTTTCTTTCATGGCAGGCTGACTGGTATGATTGCTGCCGTAACCTAGCCAATAATAATTTAACAGACCCCTGCAAGGCCTCAGCAAAATGGACATTTAATAAACTAACAGGACAAGGTAAATATGCTCCGACACAGGCACAACCCGCCTTTCCTATTGGACTTTTGGCTCAAGCCCATGGAGCTGCCCTTGCCGCCTGGCGAGCCATTCCAGTCAAGGGATCTGTCCTCTCACCTTTAACAAAAATTATTCAAGGTAATAATGAGGACTACTCAGAGTTTGTGGGGCGCCTCCTTGAGGCGGCAGAGCGATCATTGGGGTCCGACAAAATAGAACAAAAAGAAAATAAACTTCTTAAACAACTGGCTTTCGAGAATGCTAACTCTGCCTGTAAGGCAGCCCTACGGGGCAAACATAAAGATAAGGACCTTCCTGAAATGATTCGTATCTGCTCTGATGTTGACCCCTTTACTCATAAGATGTCTCAGGCTATAAGCCTGGTCATGGGAGCTACACAAGGCCCCGGTCCCAAATATTCTTGCTTTAAATGTGGACAAACGGGACATTTTGCACGCCAATGTCCCCAACAAAACTCTTCCCCCTCAGGACAAAATGGGGGACTTCCTCGTCCCTTGCCCACTACTGTCTGTCCTCGTTGCCGGCGGGGCAAACATTGGGCTGCTGCCTGTCGCTCCAAGACGGATGCCGCAGGCAATCCTCTCCCTCCCCTGCAGGGAAACATGACAAGGGGTCAGCCCCGGACCCCTCAGCCTGTCAACTTCAAGCCGGCCTCGAGGGTAAGCCAGCCATGCCACAATCAGACCCTAACACAGTCAGCGCCAGACCAACAGCTTGCCTTCACAGGGCCACTCCGGGGGCGCAGGATTGGACCTCTGTGCCTCCACCGACTCAATTCTAACCCCCGAAGATGGGTACAAATTATTTCCACAGGAATTTTTGGGCCGCCTCCCCCACACACTTATTATTTAATTTTGGGAAGGGCATCTAGTACATTAAAGGGCATCAATGTCTTCCCTTTAATTGATAATGACTATACTGGAGAAATAAAAATTTTGGCTAGCAGCACGCGGGGACCCCTCCCAATTACTAAGGGACAGCGATTGGCTCAAGCGCTCCCCCTACCCCTAGATTTAACTGCTCCCGCTTTAGGCCCTTCTCGAGGACCATCTACTCCTGGATCCTCGGACATTTTCTGGGTTCAACAGATGACTCAAGAGCGACCCACTCTAAAACTTAAACTTAATGGAAAGACATTTGAAGGCCTTTTGGATACAGGTGCAGATTCCACAGTAATTTCCCAAAGAGCATGGCCTCCTTCCTGGCCCTCCCAGCCAACTTTAACTCAGCTATAGGGTATAGGTCAATCTCTACCCTACAGAGTTCCCAATTGCTGACCTGGGAGGACCCTGAGGGAAATAGCGGACACGTGCGTCCATTTATAGTCCCTGGGCTCCCTGTTAATCTCTGGGGGAGAGATATTCTTTCCCAAATGGGAGTTCTCATGTTTAGCCCCTCAGAGGCAGTCACCCAACAAATGCTTAAACAAGGCTTTATACCAGGGAAAGGATTAGGAAAAAATAATCAAGGAACACCCAAACCTATTTCGGTTGTTCCAAAATTGACACGTACAGGACTTGGTTATGAATCACATTTTTCTTAAGGGCCATTGCTCCCCCTGCACTCCAGGCAGATAAAATCACGTGGAGAAGTGACTCCCCCGTCTGGGTTGACCAGTGGCCCCTTCCTCAGCACAAATTAGCAGCAGCCATGCAGTTGGTGCGGGAACAGCTTTCGGCTGGACACATTAACACCCTCCACTTCCCCGTGGAACACACCCATATTTGTTATTCGAAAGAAAGGGGGAAATGGAGGCTTCTCCAAGACCTCAGAGAAATTAATAAGACTATGGTACCAATGGGGGCACTCCAACCAGGACTCCCCTCTCCGGTTGCCATTCCTAAAGGCTATACAAAATTGGTTATTGATTTAAAAGATTGTTTCTTTTGTATTCCACTCCATCCTGATGACTGTAAGCGCTTTGCTTTCAGTGTTCCTGTTGTTAACTGTATCGGTCCGTCACCCCGCTTCCAGTGGAGAGTGCTGCCCCAAGGGATGGCCAATAGTCCTACTCTTTGCCAAAAATATGTTGCCCAAGCTATTGACCCTTTTAGACTAAAATACCCCAAAATATATTTCATCCATTATATGGATGATATTTTATTGGCAGGACCCGATGCTACCGAACTACAGGCTATTGGACAGAAACTAATTATCTCACTCCAGCAACTGGGACTTCAAATAGCCCCCGAGAAAGTGCAGCTTCACCCTCCCTATCTCTTTCTCGGTTTTGAACTCCTTCCCAATAATATCCTGTTTCAAAAGATACAACTTAGACGAGATTCACTTTCTACTTTAAATGATTTCCAAAAGCTCCTGGGAGATATTAATTGGCTTAGGCCTTATTTAAAGCTTACTACTGGGGAACTTAAACCTCTCTTTGATATCTTGTGAGGGGATCCTGACCCGGCATCCGCTCGACAGCTCACCCCAGATGCCATTGAGTCCTTAAGCATAGTCGAAAAAGCTATACAAAATCAAAACATTGGATATTTTTCCCCAGACCTGTTGCTTTGGCTATTGATTCTCCCTACAGCCTTTACTCCTACTGGACTTTTATGGCAAACTAAGCCCTTGTTCTGGATTCATCTCCCAGCGTCCCCCTCTAAAATACTTCCCACATATCCCTCAATGGTTGCTCAAATCTTCAAATTAGGAAGGGAGGCATCTCTCAAACTTTTTGGAAAGGACCCAGATGTCATCTGTACACCATATAATTCCTCTCAAGTACAGTGGTTGATTCAGACTTCGGATGATTGGGCTGTTAATAGCATTTCCTTTCAGGGACAACTTGATAATCATTATCCCGCTGATAAACTTATTCAGTTTTTGCATAGACAATCTGTCTTTTTTCCAACGCGAACCAAGACTTCTCCTATTCCTGGAGCCGCATTGGTTTTTACTGATGGCTCCTCTTCAGGAATTGCTGCTTTTAGTATTCAGGGGCAGATTTTTCAGTCTCAGACAGATCTCTCGTCCGCTCAACTGGTGGAGCTGGTTGCAGTCATAAAAGTCTTTGAGACTCTCGCAGGCCAAGCTTTTAATCTTGACCCTGATAGTGCTTATGTTGCTACTTCTGTCCCGTTGCTTGAGACTGTCCCTTACATTAGGCCCTCTACCAATGCTTCTCCTCTTTTTGCCAAATTACAGGCTTTAATACTAAGACGCTCAGAACCTTTTTTATTGGACACATTCGAGCTCACTCTGGCCTTCCGGGACCCCTGAGTGAGGGAAATGACTTGGTAGACCAGGCCACCCAACCTAAGTTAGTCCTTTTTATGACATCTGTTGAGCAACCTGACCCCCTGATACAAGCCCAGGAAGCTCATCGCTTACACCATCTCAATGCCCAAACGCTTCGTCAGATGTTTTCTATTACGAGAGAACAGGCTAGGCAAATAGTCCGCCAATGCCAGAATTGCTTAATTTTCTTGCCCGAGCCTCACCTAGGAGTTAACTCTCGAGGTCTGACACCGGGAGAGCTCTGGCAGATGGATGTTACACATTATTCCCCTTTTGGAAAATTAAAATACATTCATGTGTCTATAGATACCTTCAGTGGATTTATTTTCGCCTCTCTCCAATCGGGAGAGGGTACTAAACATGTTATAAGTCATATTCTTGCATGTTCTGCCTTCATGCCTTTACCTAAAATCATAAAGACAGACAATGGCCCTGGATATACCAGTAATAACTTTAAACAATTTTGTGCTCAATTAAAAATTAAACACATCACAGGAATCCCTTACAACCCACAGGGCCAGGGCATTGTAGAAAGAGCACATCAAACCCTTAAAAATATGCTTCAAAAATTACAATATTCTGGAGGAATTTTATACCCACCAACAGGAAACTACAAAACCCTTTTAAATCATGCCTTATTTGTTTTAAATTTCCTTACTCTTGATAATAATGGCAAGACAGCAGCTGATAGATTCTGGCACCATTCCACATCGGATACCTATGCTCAAGCAATGTGGAAAGACCCATTGACTTATAAGTGGTCTGGTCCGGACCCCGTATTAATTTGGGGAAAAGGACATGCATGCATATTTGACTCCAAGCAACAAAATGCCAGATGGCTCCCTGAAAGATTAATAAAGTTAATTGACCCCCCCAGGGAAACCCCTGAGGAAAAATCTAACTGTGCTTAATTACAGAAAGATGTTCGGCCTTGCCACTCTTTCACTCCTGCTTGCAGTCCGGCTGGCGGTAAGTGCCCCCTCCCCTTATCAGATTTATAATTATACCTGGGTTATTGAAAATCAGGCCGGAGATATTGTTAATTCTAGTTCTTAGGTCGGAACTCAGCCCCATTGGCCCGATTTAGAAGTGGATCTTTGTGCCCTTGCCCTTGGAGCACACCCTGATTGGGGTGTTGCCGAGATTCTTTGGCCTTGGTCTGGAGGTATAGCACCTGAGTCTCCGCATTATCCCCCCAACCCTGGCTGTTCAAATGCTCTTGATAGAAGGATTCTTCAAAACCAGCATGGTATTTATGTCTGTCCAGGAGCCCATAGGGACCGATCTCTCAACTATAAATGTGGATGGGCTAATGATTATTTTTGTGCTTCGTGGGGCTGTGAGACTACCGGAGATACCTACTGGAAGCCCACTTCCAGCTGGGATTACATTACTGTTAAACAAAAATACACCCCTCCAAAAAGAAGTTCTACCTATGCTTGCCCTTCATTGGGCTGTGTTCCCTCTACCTATTCCGAACTCAATTCTCAAACATTGCCCTTATCATGTAAAAATAATGATCCTATTACTAAAGGATGGTGTAACCCCCTGTTAATTCAATTTACTTCCCAGGCCAAGCAACAAACTTGGACTGGACGGGGGTTTGAATGGGGACTTAGGTCCTATAAAACACATATTGGACTCACCTTCAAAATTAAGTTACTCAAAACCATTCCCAATAAAACTCCTGTTGCTGTTGGACCTAACCCTGTCCTCCAACCAGCAAAGCCTAAGCTCCCTGCTGTTTCTAGTTTTACTACCCCTAGTTCTACCCTGTTGCCCCCTTATGAAGCAACTCTTTTTCAGCCTACTCTCCCAGAGGGACATATGAGTTCCGCAGATCTCATCATTTCTTTGGTTAATGCTTCTTTAGAGGCAATTCGTAACACCAGTAACCCTGCCTATGAGGAATGTTGGATCTGCTTTTCTCCCACTCCTCCATTTTATGAAGGCATAGCAATAATGGGTGATCCCATCCCCACCAATGACTCTAAGTCCCTGCTTTGGCATGCTTCCCCTGAGGGAGGCCTTACTCTTAGCTCAGTCTCGGGTTTTGGCCATTGCCTCCTGGGACCTAATATGATTCCCCCACGACCATTACAGATGATCTGCAACCAGACATCTATTATCAATCAAACATTCTTATTCACTAAGGCTCCCAATAATACTTATTTTGCTTGTTCTACTGGACTTACTTCCTTTATTACTAATAAGGATTTTTTTAAAAAAAGAGACTACTGTGTTATTGTTGTTATTCTTCCCCGGTTTTTTATTCATGATTCCGACAGCTTTCTGTCTTTTTATGATGGTGGTATTTCTATTCAAAAAAGAGAACCTATAATGGCCATTACTCTTACTGTACTTTTGGGCTTAAGTGCCGTAGGGGCTGGAACTGGCATTGTTTCCATGGTCACTTCTCAACAACATTTTTCTCAGCTTCAAGCAACCATTGATAAAGATTTAAGTGAGCTCCGAGAAGGAGTACAAAATCTTAAAGACTCTGTGGCTTCCCTTTCCGAGGTAGTTCTTCAAAACCGGCGAGGTCTTGACCTAGTTTTTCTAAAAGAGGGAGGCCTTTGTGCCGCCCTTAAAGAGGAATGCTGTTTTTATTCTGATAAGACTGGATTGGTACAAAACAGCTTAGATAAGGTCAAAAAGAACCTGGAAGAGTGTAAAAAGGCTCGAGAACAGCAGGAGTCTTGGTACCAAAATTGGTTTGCTACCTCTCCTTGGCTTTCCACTCTTCTTCCCAGTCTTTTGGGCCCCCTTATGGGTCTGTTTCTGCTCCTCTCCTTTGGCCCTTGGGCCTTTAATCGTCTCTCAAGTTTTATTAAAAGACAGGTGGATTCTGCAATCAAGCCCATCCAAGTCCATTATCACCGCCTGGCTTGGAAAGAAGAATCTGCCATGGAACTTTCACCTGATGCCCCAGACTCCCGCCCCCTAGATTTTTCCTCCCTGCTCTCCCCTACCCCGAGATGGAAGTTTTGGGGCCATCCTCATAGCTAAATTTGGACTTTTACGACTCTCACAATTGGCTGACCAAAAATAAAATTTCATTAGTTAACTACGGCAGATTTAACAGCTGCCCTTTAGTCCTTAGGGTACACCCTCATTTTTCTCTGCCCTGCAAGTCTTTGGGGAGGATCAATGTGTTACATTTCCACAAAGTGAGTGGTCTGGTAAGTCAGAGACGGAACGGGTGGATAAGTCTCGCCCCACCTAAGACAGGATGACCTCCTCGCCTGGAGGAGGCCAATCCAATGACGGGTAAGGGTCCAGCACCGCCCTTCCAATAGGCTCAGACTCCGTTTGTGCCCCTGTTTAAGTAAGGACTCTTGCCTCTCCCTTCTGTTGATTCAACTCGTCTATGGCCTTTGCACTCTGAGGGCTTTGTCCCATTGCACCAGAAATGGCATAGACCTATCAACAAAGGTAATGATGTCCGTAAATCTCTCTGGGGAACGCAACCTCCATGACTTGTTTATGTGGGTTACCCAGATAGGCTACAAAAATTGGCTGATCAAAATTATTCTTTACATGTTCTTTGAGAGTCTTAAAAGTCCCCTTGCTTCTAAAAAGATAAAAAGGGAGGAGATGTCGGGAGCTGACAAAGCCCCCAGACTCTGATTTGTCATATCCTGCCGGACAAACAACAGATGTCTGTGAATCATGCCTTTCGGTTAACAGCCCTGCCGGACAAACAACAGATGGCCGAAACCACAGACGTTGTTTTTAGTGACTGTATAACCTTGTGAGCCTCCACTGTAACAAACACATGAATCAAGTGACTTCTTACAATAGTCTTAGTGATTTTCCACTATTACTTCCTCCTCCTCGAAACCACCCCCCTCCCTGCCAGAACTGCCCTATAAAAATAAGACTGCTGCACAATTAAAGTTAGCACTTGAAAGGCATTCATCTACTTGTGCTCGTTTCTCTCTCTCCCTCATCTCCTACAGGTACGACCCCCTTTGCCCCCACGAATAACGAGGTCCCGCGGGTCGGGGCACCCTTGGCTATAGGGCTTGCCAGGAAAGAGGTGGCCACTTCCCTAGAGGAAGCTGCTTTTTTGACACATGCTGAGAACAGAGAACAGAGAGCATTTGAGAGCCTAAAGTGAGCCAGACAGATGTGCCTGCCTTTTTACAAGGCAGCTGTGAGCTGCTGTGCAGGGAGGAAGTGGAAGGCAGGAAGTCCACCAGTCAGGCTGCCTAGAAACCACGGCAGGGGGACTGCCTTCAACCACATGAAGCAAGCTGGAAACCTTTGAGGACCAAGAACTAGAGAGCAGTGCACACGAACTCCAAAGAAGAGCCCTTCACTCTGTTCTGAGAAGGGAAACACTGGAACAGCGGCAGCTTCTAATGCCTAGTCTTTCTGATGCTGTCTTTTCTTTTCTAGTTTCTAAGGAGCTTCTGGGGTGGAGCCCAGATCCCCCATGTGTATACTGACAGCAGAATTCCTTCCTCAGACACAGGCTTTGAGGTCAGTCCAAGGGCATTCAGAAGCACTGTTTGACTGTGAAAGATCACAAAGAAAAGAAAGGCAAAGGAAAATAAAACCTGTTTGATTAGATTTGCTTCCTGCTCTGAACAATCCTAAATTTTAGGTTGAGCATTTTCTGTGAAAAGTAAGAATCTCATGGATATTTCTTTATCCATTACAGACGTGTATATACATGTACGTTATGTGTATATTTGCACTTAAATATATTTAACTTACAATTCCAGATGTGTATGCTCAAGGTACATAGCATGTGGAATGGTATATATTGCATGATTGTAGTCACAATCTAATTGTCTCAGCCCATTTTGTGTTGCTGTAGCAGGGCACAGCTACAGGAATTTGCACTTTTGAACTTCACCATACTGTTGAAGAGAGTGAGGCAGAAAAGACTGTTCATCACATGCTGATTTCTCGGTTGACTGATGGAGCTGATGTGTTGCTTGCACAGCCTATTTGCCAACCTGTCCTCACTTGCTACCGGGACAGAAGAATACGGAGAAAAAGCTGAAACAATGGGTTGCTGCCATTAGCAACTTGCTGGCTGGCACGTCTGCAAGCGTCAAGTCTCGCCCGTCCTTCCGACCCATCTTACAGTTTTAGATTCAAAATGCGAGCAGCCTGGACCCAGGATTGAAGCCTGTCAGGAGCCGCCCTGGCCCCGCCCAGCAGGACGGCAGCGCCTCTCTTCCACTCAGTGCTGTCAGGGAGCTTGCGCTGGACCCTGCTCACTGTCTTCATCGGGGTTGCCATTGCTGTGATAAAACACAGTGCCAAAAGCAGCTTGGGAAGGCACACGCTCAAGTTGTCTTATCCTCCAAGTGGCAGTTCATCACCGAGGGAAGTAGGGCAGGAGCTGGAGAGCAAGGAGTGTTGCTTCCTGGCTTGCTCCGCCTGCTTTTCTATGCCATCCACACCTACCTACCACACCACCCACAATGGGCTGGGCCCTCTCACATCAATCATTAATTGAGAAAATGCCACAGGCTAGCCCACAGGCCAATACTGTGGGGTCATTTCCTCAGCTCAGGTTCCTTCTTTCCACATGAGTCTAGCTGTGTCAAGCTGACGAAAGAACTAACAAGAATACTTTAATTACTTATTGGACAGGCTCTCACCATGTAACCCTGGCTGGCTTCAAACTCACAGAGACCCCCCTGCCTCTGCCTCCTGAGTGCTGAGATTAAAGGTGTGCCACCATGCCTGGCTACTTTATTATTTAAGTATGTGTGCACAAATGCACATGCATTTGTGGGTGGGCATCTGCAGAGGCCAGAAGAGGGGTCAGATCCTCTGGAGCTGGGGTTCCAGGCAGTTAGTTGTGAACTGCCTGATGTGGGTGCTGGGAACTGGCCCCTGTCCTCTGGAGGAGCAGCAAGTGCTCTGAACTGCTCCATTTCTTCTGCGGCAAACTTAACAGACCTGTCATCAGCCTCCCTTGCAGGTGTGGGTGAGGTACGGGTGGCCAGTGGCTACAGTCTGCAGAACTAAATGCCGACTACTGTGGCTCGTGCCTGAGGAGACCTTTCCTGCCCTCCCTTTTGCCTGTTTCCTGGTACAGCTCTGGCAGGAGGGCGTTCAGAGATAAGGCCCATGAGGGGAAACTGACAAATGAAGACCTGAGCTGTGCAGCCGAAGGCTCCTAGGCCCCAGACGACAGAGCAGCCACCATGCCAGCCCTGGCGAGGTCCAAAGCCTGAGCCCCCCCCAGCCCCCATGCACGGCCTTCACAATTGAGGCTGCAGCAGTCTGTTCTGTAGGTATCCTAATTAACTACTGCACAGCCGTGGGAGCCCTGAGCACGTCCAGCAGCACTTGTTCTGACCCGGATAACAGAAGGACAAGGATGGAAACAACTTGACTTTCTCTTGGTCATGAAGAGCATCCACATTCCTTCAGGACACGGTGCTTCTCCGAGGGTGGCTACTCGGTAGAAGAAGCTGTTCTTGGCTGTGCCTTTCGCAGGGGCCAGGTTCCTGCTGTGGGAAAACAATGCAACAATGCCGGGCAGCTGTGAATGTTCAGAAGGGCGGAACTGCTCCACCCACAGTAGAGTTTCCTCAGGGAACATTGTTGCTCTTTCACAAGCCTTATGTTAAAGCTTTTAACTCTAGGGAGGAGTTAAAACCCCAGGTTAAAACCCTAGTTCCCTTGGTTCCCAGGGAAAACCCGGTGACTTTACAGTGGAGGAGCCCCATTAGATACCCAGGCCCGGTGATCAGCGGAAGCAGCCTGCGGGGATGCCCTCAGCACACCGTGCTGTCCTCGTGTTTTCTTAAGGACAGCATGTCAGCTCCGGACTCCTTGCTCAGTGACAAAGTATCAGACGCTCTGAAACTGCAGAATCCAAGTGAAACGTGGAGCCTCTCGAGCCCTCATTGAATGGAACAGTGACTTTGGAAGTCATGACATCAATCCAAGGTTTACAGACCTTTGTCCTGTCCTGGAGTCATAGCTAGGATATCAGGAGTCTGACATCCTCTCCTTCTTAACCACCCCCATCCTGTCCACACTAGTCCTTTCAGAGATGTGTGCCCCAAGAAAACAATCTGCTACCACTCATCTTACATGCCTCAGGGTCTGTGCGGTTGAACCCTGCACTTTACTGTATTTAGTATGCATTTTGGTGACCTCACCTGTGGCAATTGTGGCCATATAGTGGGTTTTGTTAAAGTAACTTTTTTTTTTTACAGTTACCTTTCTTTTTTTTTTTTTTTTATCTTTTATTAATTACAGTTCATTCACTTTGTATCCCAGTTGTAGTTCCCTCCATTCCCTCCCAATCCCACCTTCCCCCTCTCTTCTCCTCCCTTGCCCCTCCCCAAGTCCACTGATAGGGGAGGTCCTCCTCCGTTCCATCTGACCCTGGCCTATTAGGTATCATCAGAACTGGCTGCAATGTCCTCCTCTATGGCCTGGCAAGGCTGCTCCCCTCTCAGGGGGAGGTGATCAAAGAGCCAGCCACTGTCTCATGTCAGAGACAGCCCCTGTTCCCCTTACTATGGTACCACATGGAGACTGAGCTGCCATGGGCTACATCTGTGCAGGGGTTCTAGGTTATCTCCATGCATGGTCCTTGTTTGGAGTATTAGTCTCAGAAAAGACTCCTGTGCCCAGATTTTTTTTAGTTCTGTTGCTCTTCTTTTGGAGCTCCAGTCCCCTCCAGGTCTTTCTATCTCTTCCTTCTTTCATAAGATTCCCTGCACTCTGCCCAAAGTTTGGTTATGAGTCTCAGCATCTGCTTTGATACCCTGCTGGATAGTCTTTCAGAGGCCCTCTGTAGTAGGCTTCTGTCCTGTTCCCTGTTTTCTCCCTCTTCTGATGACCATCCTGTTTGCCTTTGTGAGTGAGGATTGATCATCTTATCTAGGGTCCTTCCTCTTGCTTAGCTTCTTTAGGTGTAGAGATTTTAGTATGTTTATCCTATATTATATGTCTAATATCCACTTATAAGTGAGTATATACCATGTGTATCTTTCTGCTTCTGGGATACCTTGCTCAGGATGATCTTTTCTAGTTTCCACCATTTGCCTGCAAATTTCCTTGTTTTTAGTTGATGCTGAGTAGTATTCCAGTGTATAGATATACCACAAATCCTGTATCCATTCCTCAGTTGAGGGATATCTGGATTGTTTCCAGATTCTGGCTATTATGAATTAAGATGTTACAAACATGGTTGAGCAAATGTCCTTGTGTACTTGCACATATTTTGGGTATATGCCTAGCAGTGGTATAGCTGGGTCTTGAGGAAACACTATTCCTAATTGTCTGAGAAAGCACCAGATTGATTTCCAAAGTGGTTGTACAAGTTTGCACTCCCACCAGCAGTGGAGGAGGGTTCCCCTTTCTCCACATCCTCTCCAGCATGTGTTGTCACTTGAGTGTTTGATCTTAGCCATTCTGATGGGTGTAAGGTGAAATTTCAGGGTCATTTTAATTTGCATCTCCCTGATGACTAAAGACATTGAGCATTTCTTTAAGTGTTTCTCTACCAAATAGTCATATATCCCCCCAAGGAATTGAAGCTGTCATCAAAAGTCTCCCTTCCAAAAAAAAAAAAAAGAAAAAAAGCCCATGGCCAGATGGTTTCAGCGCAGAATTATACCAGATCTTCAAAGAAGAGCTAACTCCAATTCTCTTTAAACTATTCCACAAAATAGAAACAGAAGGAACATTACCAAACTCAAACTCATTCTATGAAGCCAAGTCACCTTGATACCTAAACCACACAAAGACCCAACAAAAAAAGAGAACTTCAGACCCATATGAACATTGATGCAAAAATACTCATAAACCTAATTCAAGAACACAAAAAAGATATCATCCACCATGACCAAGCAGGCTTCATCCCAGGCATGCAGGGGTGGTTCAATATACGGAAATCCATCAATGTGATGCACCATATAAACAAACTGAAGGTTAAAGTAACTTTTATTCACCTGGTTCAGTTGTCATCTCAGAGGCTTACTGCTGTCTGCCAACCTAGGCCTAGTTCTGGAAGCGTCTAGCTTCTATACAGTCTTATCTAGACTTAGAATGTTTTCAGCCTCTGAGACTTAGTGCTGAGTAAGTTCACCCTTCTAGTTCCTTTTGAACTCTGGCTGGCTGGAGTTCAAACTCAGCTGTTCTGGCTCAAACTCCTCTCCAAGCTGACTGATTCAAACTGGCTGCTCTGAGCTTCTGAGTAAATTGCCTTGCTTGGCCTCATACTAACTTTGGCAATATGTTCTAATCTTCTGGCTCCTCATTCTCTGGTTCATTCTGTCTTTACCTGTGACTAGCCTGTACTTTCTCTGTAAAACTGCCTCTGAATTCCACAAACTGAACAGCCATGAACTCAACTCCACTGCTCTGCCGCTCAGCTCACTGAATCAACAGAAGTGCCTGAATATTGCACTGACTAGAATTCAGAGATCTTCATGACTCTTGTCTCCTAAGTACTAGGATTAAAGGTGTCTACCACCAAGCCTGAACCCAAGCTTTTATTTACCTAAAACTTGCTCTGTAGCGGGCTGGCCTTGAGCTCAGATCTGCTTGCCTCTGTTCCTGGATTAAAGGCGTGTTTGTATTCTAGTCATACAGACCTAGGTCTTTGGCTTCGCTCTTGCCAGGGCAGCCATGTCCTGAATTAAAGTTCTTCTAATGCCCTCCCCTTTTACTTCCGCATTATTGAGTGGGACTTCCTCATGAGAACCCTTGCCCTGCTCACCACTTAGCTGACTGAGTAGAGACGGTGGGTGCTCACTTACTCTGTGGGCCATAACTCAGGAGTGATTTTTGTTGGCTCACTACTTTGAGACCGGGTTTCACACCATACCGAAGGCTGGCACTGAACTTGTGGCAATTCTGCCTCAGCTTGCGGATTCTCTACTATCATCATGTTCCCTTTCAGCTATTTCCTGGCAGTTGGGTGCTCTCAGGTTCTACATCTCTGCCATTTTCTTCCACCACAAGCTGCTCCTAGCTTGGCTTTGCCACCGGAGACCTGGAACTGCCCCTTTAAGAATTTGACGTGGAGGCAGAACGGTGGACGGTCTTGCACTATGAGCGCTGGCTACCGTCTCTCACTGTGAGGTGATGGGCACCCAGACAGTGCCCAACACACACGCGTGTGTCCCACAAAGCAAGCCACCACCCGTGAACAACCGCATGCGCGTTCCCCGAGAAAGCCAGTCCAGCAGTCTCTCCAGAGCTCTGGTCACCTTTATTAGCAGGGTAGCTGCAAGCAGGCTGCTGCTTCCACCAGGACTGTGGAGACAGATTCTGAGAGACGGCAACAGGAGGGACCCAGTGATGGTCAGCTAGAGTGGTAGGAAGGGATAGAGGCACAGTGAGGGGTCACCGTGGCGCTGTCACAGCACAAAGAGCTCCTGAATGTTGTCATTTCCTTCCTGAATATTCCCTGAGCCTCACCCGGAACAGAGAGCAGGGAGCAACCATCCTGTTCACTCAAGTCCATGATTGGCAGCGCCTCTCACAGACTTGGAGCTTCTGGACTCTGACTACTTCCTGGAGACAAAGTCACACTGGCCACATCTGAGAGTCCCCTCCCCCAGTCGGAGCCATCAGTCGTCCCCAATAAGCCTTAGAACTGAACATTTCCAACTGCCTGACACAGCTGATTTTCCCTGGTGATGGCTGGAGGCACTGTCTCCATTTTTGCAAGTCTGCCTGTGACCTGAGAAAGAGAGAGGAAAAAGGACGTTCCACTTTCCCAGGAAAGCTGGAAGAAAGAGAGGGCAGAGGGCAGATGATTCTGGCAGGCGCGGCATTCCACGGAGAGTGAGACTCCTCAGTTCTTCAGCTGTGAAACCTCGTGCAGATATGCAGCCAGCATCTTGGTTCCTTCTATGTAGTTGAACCTGACAGAGACAAACAAGCAAACAACTGCAGCTATCAGCCGCTGTGGAGGAGTCGGTATCCAGGAGGACCCTGATTCCTCCTTTTTACCACCTACAGGCTGGCCTGGCTTTCCGATTCAGCCTGCTGGGAATAATTCACCCAGGCTTGGTGTGACACCTCCTCCGCCATTCCTCGTTAGGATAACCAGTCCTGGCTTGCTCTAGGGCTCAGTCTCACCGGAATCCTGGGAGTGAATGGCTATTGTTCCTGAAGATCAGCTCTTTGACCTATAGCCCAGTAACCAGGTGCCTTTCTCCAGGACTCCTCGTCCTGGGTCTCTACTTCCCCATTTCCTAGGTAGCTACAGGGCTGTAGCCTCCACACGGCCTGTGGCCTGCTTGCCTGGGTCCCTCCTCACTAGATCAGAGGCTCTCTCCATCCTGCAGGCCAGAGGAACCCCAGAATATCTGCCTGTGAGAGGCAAAGGGGGCTTAAGCAGTTAGTGACATTAGGGTAACTTTTCAAAAAGAAGTGGAAGGCTTTTTATGGAGTGCTACAAGCGCGTGATGAACAAGAACACTGGGTGAACCCCGTTTTCAAACTGCCTTGCACCGGTTCTTACTAGCCAGCCCCTAAGGAACAAAGGAGGGTGATCACAGATGCCCCCTCCCCCAATGGCTAGAGGATGTGCCCAACCTCAGGCTCCAGTCTCACCTGTTGAGCTTTTCATTCTGGGAGTGGGCGCCATCATCCGCTGACCCCACGGGTAACAGCATGACATTTTTGCCTGTGGCCTCCTGAAAGGTCAAGGTCACAGGAATACTGCCACCCTCCCTGGTCAGGTCAGGTTCAACACCAAACACTGGGGGAAAGAAAACGAAGAGAAACAATGAACTTTCAGCCCTGGATGCCAGAGAGCTGTCACTCAGCTCGGGAGTCTAAGGAGGCTGTGACCCACCCCACACTTCAGCCCTGCTCACAGCAGCGCAGACACTGTCATGTGCACACATGCTACAACAGCGCCCTCAGGCTCAGGGGCCTGGCATCCACCTCCAAAGGGCAGCCAACCTGTTTTCAGAGCTCTTCTCCCCGCCTGGTAATGAGGATGGTTGAAGTCGGATACCCAGGGCTTCCCACCATGGCCCATGTACACCTTGAACTTGTTGGGGCTGTGAAGTTCAGCAAACTTCTTTGACAAGTAGCTTGACACCTATGCCATGAGCAGAAGAGATACATGATGTGTTATACCTGGCGATTGGTCAGTGGGAGGAACCACACATGTCTAGCCACTGCGACAGCACGCTGGGCACAGTGGTCTACACAGCCTCTCAGGGTCTAGGACGGTCTGTGCTGGGCTTCCCTTCCAGCTGAGTACTGATGGGCATACCCACTGCCGCCACGGAGAGGAGCAAAGCAAGCGACGGCAGCGGAAAGCCAACGTGCTCAATTCAACCCGTTCACCCTTGACAAACACACTGAATTACGACAGCACGTAGACATTGAGTAAAAACCTTGTTGTTTGACCTGACATATTCAACAGACAGGGTGTTTGTGTCCTGAAATGCTGATGCTGACACTTGGCTAATTCTTCCCGGCAGGCTGACTGGATTCAGAGTCACCACGGGAACACAGTCCTGGGTGTTTAACTTGTAGGTCGGTTTAACTGAGCAGTGAAGACCTGGCCTCAAAATAAAAGCCCGCTGTCCTCTGAGAAGACACCTCAGGGTGCTCTTCCCAGAAGCCTCTGGCTCTATCTCTTTATGAAGGCTCTCTGGTCATCAAGGCACAAGCATGTTCCGTGAGCCTCAAACGCCTGCAGCTACTCCCATTTCCGCCCCTCAGCTCCAGGAGAGAGCACCCTTTGGGACTTTCAGCTAACATGTGGGCACACATGAGAATTTGCTTCACACCTTTGGGGTGCGGTCAGAGGTCATAGTTTCCTATGTCTCAGTCTGAAGTGTGTGATTCTTGCTCAGATGGCCTTTTTGTCTGACAAGCTTCTACACTGCTTGCTACAGCAAATGCTGAGGGGCTAGAGTGAGGAGGAGGCTTCTGCCTGGGTGTAAGTTCTTACTGCGTAAGCTTAACATCACAGCAGCCTCAGCTGCCACCACGTACTTCTTGCCCCAACTCATGCCTTGCATCCCAAATACCTGCTCGCTAACAACTTCGGGTATCATGTTTGGCACCAGCCTGATGGAGAACTTGCCGACCACTTTCCTGGGGATCACAGTCTTGGCCCCAGAACCGGAGAAGGCCCCTTCAATTCCATGGAGCGAGAGGGAGGGGTACCGCCAGCGGTGCATCAGGATGTCCTTCTGCAGAAGAGCAGAGGACACAGGCGCCTATTTAGGAGGCCTGGGTGAGGACACAGGCCCCGCCCACAGGACACTGGATACCTGCCCCCCCAGGAGGCCTGGGTGAGGACGCAGGCCCTGCCCACAGGACATGGGGACCCCTACCCAGGAGGGCTGTTCAGAGCCCACACAATGTATAGGGACAACTGTCACACACTCCAGAGGGCTGTGAGCCTTAACAGCCCCAAGAAGTGATGGTGGGTGATGTTGGGGTGTCATAGCGTGGGCTTCCAGTCCCCAGCAGCCTAAGATGTCTCTGCTCCTCTGCGAGCCCTTGTGCCCACCTGCCTGATGGCACAACAGTTTATACTTATTTATCCCTTTGCCTCTGAGAAAGGCGAGAGACTCAGGAGCTCAGCCAGGCCTGGTGCTCTCTGTCCCTGGTCTAGAAGAGGCTGATGCAGGATGCTGCTGGTTTGGCTATGAGAGGTGATGAACTGATAACCACACTCCTGAGTCTGGACATAAACCAAGATAACAGCAAATGGCTTCTGCCTCTACACTCAGCTTAATACCTGGGCCTGGTGGGAACAAGGTGGCCCACAGGCCTACACCAAGCAAACAGCTCCAGTGCAGGAGAGGCGGCTACTCCCTCTGCACCTCCTTAGCTCTCGGTGCTCAGAAGTTGACCCTGACACCTGAGGAGCCTAACATCTCTCAGCTCGGCCACACCCTGCTTTTGAAAACTCTTGAGCAAGGCTAAGGATAAGCCTCTGACCCTGGATGTCTTTGCCTGGTGGGCATGCCCACCACAGGAGCCCTGGTGGCCTGCACAGTTTGTGCGTGTGTGTGTGTGTGTGTGTGTGTGTGTGTGTGCGCGCGCGCACACGTGCGTGTCAAGCAGCACCTTGCAGCTGTGCAGAAGGGTCTTGGCCCCCACGTCCCTGGCGAACTCTTCCATATCGAAGTCAATGTGGTCATAGAGCTCACACTCCTCATCCGTCAGGGGAGCCACGGCGTCGTAGATGCCAGGGACGAGGATTTTCCCCTTCTTGTCTATCAGGCAGCCTGAGGGGCGGAGCAGAGGAGAGATGCTTAGCTGGGGGGCACACAGGCATTCTGAGCTGTCCCGACTCGGCAACTCAGGCACCACAGCACACACGGCGGCCACGTGACAGCAGCAGGACCCGGTGCTTATGCCGCTGCGTCAGGTAAGCAGCCCCACTACTCAGCTTCTCAGAGGGGCAGGTGGAATGCACAAGTTATCCCCCAGCTGTATACCAAGGCATGAACCTAAAAGCCCACACTAGCCAGCATTCCTTTATAATGCCCATTCCACAGGAGACAAGAAGGACCCTACGGTGGGACGCGGTGCTCTCTACAGATCAGTGTCCCTCCACCTGTGGGAGCCTTCATCCTGGGGGGTGGGGTGGAGAAAGGAAGTCACAGAACAAGATGGAGACAATAACCCCACTTAGCTTTGTGCTAGCAGGATGCTGGAAGGGAGCTGTGGTCCTTGCTTCCCAGGAGCTGACCTAGCAGGGGGACCTAGTTATGGTCAGTTGGAATAGATCGAAGATGTCCTCTGAGAGCCATAAAATACTATGCCCAGAAGAAGAAGGCACGCAGGGGTTCCAAGGGACATGCTAAGTGGGACCTGGGGCCCTCCCACTGGATATGGGAGGGAGGGCAGTTCTCTAGATGGCGAGGGTACAGGGAGGACAGGAAGCCCGTAGAGGCAGGAGTCAACTGTAGGGCTCTTTAACTAAAACAATGCCCAAAAGGGAACCTCATTAGAAACACGGCTGAGTGTGCTCACGAAGCTGCCGACACATGCGCTGCAAACAGAGCTTAGAGAAGGTACCCTGCCCCGCTCCCTGATGACAGAGCGCTCACCCAGAGAGTGCCGACCCTGCGCTCACCCATCAGCGAGATGAGATCTGTCATGGCCTCGTGCACTGAGCCACCATACACGCCAGAATGGAGGTCTTTGTCACTGCACTCCACCTGGGCAGACACAAAGGTCACTTCATTGGTGGCTTAGTGGGAGCTTACTTTAATTATGCGACATTGCATTGAACAAAGAACACTTGTAAGACACAGTTTTTCAGAATAACTCTGCTTCCTCAAGCAGCAAAGCAAGACATTTCCTAGTCAGCAGTCTGTTGGACAAGAGCAGAGCCCGTGCTGACGGGGAATGCCGGCTCTCTGACAGAAAACAGCCTCTCTGACCCTGACAGCCCTTTTTAAATGAAGGGCAGAATCTTGTCATTTCACAGAGACCCTGCACAGGTTACTCAGAGGACAACCCCAAACATGGGGCATGACCCTGTGAGCCCCAAGGATCTGGTTCTGACCCATTTGAGTACTGACTAGTCTTATGCCCAGGCCATACAGGTAACCACCATGTGCTTAGAGCCGTCGCCAACAGCGAGTAGCAGATCTGCCCGTACCCCTTGCTCATCTGGTAGAGGGTGCACTCTTCTGATGCCTCAGCCATGGGTTAGAACTTACCTGCCAACATGTGAACATTTTAACTTTTAGAGGAAGGGTTCTCAAGAGCTTTTTTGTCCAAGCCGTCTCAGAAGATCTGCTGTCATCTCATCTGCTCTACCACAATATCAATGTTATTAAGATAATACTGCCTTAATTTGAAACTGCTATGAAATCTGACTTCTGACCTCAGAAATCCATGCCTGGGTATTAGGATGGATTATGGAACCCAAGAAGGGGCCCTGGGAAGTCCTGCGCTCCTCCTTCATGTATGATTAAGTTCTTGGCATTTGCCTATGCCAGGGTATGAAGAACAAAGAGGCTTAGGCGTCAGAGAGAAGCAAGGTGCCGTTGTGGGCGCCTACCTCGATGAAGAAGTAACAGATGCCTCTGAGGCCGTACGTGATGCAGGGCTTGTTCTTCCCCAGCCAGTAGTTGTCTGAAATGCAGACGTAGTCCACATCTTTGAAGAACTTGTCTTTCTGGGCAAAAATTAAGTCATCCAGCCCTTCGGAGCCAGATTCCTCCATGCCTTCCAGGCAGAAGCGCAGGTTGACAGGAATCTCCTGGGATGGGAGACGGGGAGAAGTCCGTTTCCTCACTTTTCTCACAGAAGTGACACACAGGAGACCTTCAAGATTCAGTTTCAAATGCAAGCTCTTCTCCCACTGGCTTGTGGGAGCCCAGGGTCAGAAGGGAAAGTCCCCCACCAGCCATGCCAGGGGATCTCTGCACTCAGAGTGAGCCGTGAGTGAAGGGGAAGCCATGAGAAGGGGGAAGGGCAGTCAGGCCTGGCCGGGGGAGCACTGCGCTTCCAGAGGACCAGGGTTCCATTCCCAGCACAAATGTGGCTGCTCACAGCTGTCTGCAACTCGACCTCAGACCTTCACGCACCCCCTGTGCAAATGCACCCTCACACATGTAATACTTGAAAACACACATATAACACACACACATGGAAGAACAATAGAGGAATGAGGAGAGAATTTTTTTGCTGAACAAGCACCGAGCCTTCCCTGTTGCTGAGTGAGACCTGTCCTGCACTGGGAAGGGCTTGCACTCGGCCAGCATCCTCTGCGCACACAAGCCAACTGTCCAAGGTGCTTGAAGCGAATCTCAACACAGCACTGGAATCTGGATCCAGTGCTCTGGATTCTGCTGCATGAGTTCTTCTAGCTCCAAAGAAAAGGGGGCTGCACACGGGCAAGCAACCAGCTAGAGGCCAAACAGGGCAGAACCGCGGGGTCCAAAGACTTCTGCCAGCTCACAGCTGCCTGGGCAAGGATCACTGAACACCTTCTCCCTCCTGCACCTCTCTTCTGTCCCAGGTAAAACTTTTTCTGGGACCTCGATATACGGAACAGCTACAAGTGAAGTTCTTGGGGCTCTGTCCCATGCACCCCTATGGCCTTCCAACACAGTGTGAGGCTTCCCAGTTTCCGTGCCCGGCTCTTAGTCAGCTGTCGGACAGGCCAAGTGTATTCAAACAAACAACAAAACCGCTCTCTCCTGTGCAAATGATCCCCAGACAAAGAGTCTAAGCCCCTTTCCAGATCTAATGCTCCACACTTTGACAAAAATACTCATTCCTATTTTATTGGGCTGTAAAATTAAACCCATATGCAAAGCCTGTCCAGATACCATGATCACAATCTGCTTAAAGATAATTAAAAGCCTAGGTAGAAAACAGTACTAGCAGGTACTCAAGAGTTAGGATTCTAGAAATACCACCCCCCTTTTCTATATTTTACCAACTTTGAGAAGAAACAACTCAAAATAATCTAACTTTTTTTTTTTTAGGAGAATAAAAACCACATGGAGAAAAGAATTTGCAATATCACAAAGTCTGTTACATTCAGGCAAGGGACCACACTCATGGTTAGTTATAGGTTGAAAATTCATATTAGCCAGGGTTGGTGGCACCTGCCTGTAATCCCAGCACTTGAATGCTGAGGCAGGAGGATTGTCAGTAGTTCAAGGCCAACCTGAGATATATAACATGACTCTGTGTCAAACAAACACACCTGAGCGTCACATTTGGGAGCTGGGTGCAGTGGCACACAGCTAAAATCTCAGCACTAGGGAGGCAGAGGCAGGCGGACCCTGTGAGTTACAGGCCAGCCAGGGATACAGTGGAAGGCTCTACCTCAAAATCAACCAGCCAACCAACCACTACCACCACCACCAAAAACCCCAAACTAAAAACCCCAAATAAATGACAAAAAAGCCCTGAAACAGCCACAGTAAAAGAAAATAAAATTCAGACGTAGGGACGGAGATACGGCTCGGTGGTACAGCAAGTTCCCAGCATGTGTGAGGAGCTGGGTTTGATCTAAGCCCGGAAAGGAGAGAAACAAAGGCCACTTTCTAAGTGTTGGCAAAAATCTTGCGGAGTAGTGATAGTGTGACCTTTGAGCATCTGAAAGATAACCAAGTGTTTAATGATTTCTAGGGCTGGGAAGGGCTGTCATCTTTGAGCTCAGTCACCTATGCTGACCAAGGTGGGGCCGGCTTCCCCCTCTAGTGATCTTTACACCACTACTCACACGCCCTGAGCAGTGGAGAGAATCTGACGGGGGTTGTACCTGGCCAGTCTTCTGATAGGCCTCCAGGGCATTCATCCACCCGGCCACTGGCCCCTTGTCGTCCGTGGAGCCTCTCCCGTACAACTTGCCTGGAACAGCAGTCAGGAGATGCAGTTAGACACAACAAATGAAAAGACCTTTCACAAGCGAACATCTGATGAGGCCTAGCACAGCCACACAGCTGTCCTGAGCACTGGGCTTTTTCCACTTTCACGGCCTGAGTCTCCATCCAACCCTATGCTAAAATCTAGTCAGAATTCTTGCAGCCCAAGAAGCAGCCACGTCAGTGCCTCCTGTTTTCTCCCCTCTCATAGCAACGGTGAGGACAGTGACTCACAGAGAAGCAGGGCCGAGATTCACCATCTAACTTCAGAAAACCCTTACCTGTCCCCTGAAAGGGTCAGACCGCTGTCCCTTTAAGACCTAGGCACCCTCACACTAACAGCAACCTCATGGGAGCCTGGTCTCGGGAAGCTCATGGCGACATCACGGAAGCAGCACACACTGCGCTCTCATCCCAATTTTGATACCTAATCTGAATCTTCTGGGGGCACTAAGCTCCAATTAGCATGGTCGGGCATCTGGGATCAGGGCCAGGGTGTTCCCAGCATGGGCACAGCAGGGCTGGGAAGAGCAGGGGCAGCACACGGCAGGGGCAGGGCGACTGTTTTTGGCGGTGCCACTCACGGATGTGTGAGAGAGGGTCCAAGAAGAAAAAGGAGGTTCCTGTGAGTGCGGCTTGAGCTACCATAAAGACAGATGTGTGTGTCTGAGACTTGGGGGGAATCCACGTGCCCTGGAGTTAACAGCAATGGGTCCATCCCAGTTACGTGGTGAGAGGGGGCACTTATGGGATGAGGTTTCACAAAGGCCGTGTTAAATAAAAATAACTGTTCACATTTCACAGCCAGGCAACAGTCCACACGGAGTCAGGACACATGTGAAGACCAGCTCCACACGCAGTTAGGGGCCTGGAACTCAGCCCTGTGGGGCAAGGCTCAAAGTTAGAAGGTGTTATCTCCCAGGGACTCCCCTGACAGAAGCAGTGGCATCTGGGAATGGAAGCTGAGCGTTTCCCAAGCGGGAGTGAGGAGAGGCTGGCTTCAGGGACTGTGCAGCCTCAGAGCAGGGTGGGTGCTCTAGAAAAGGCAGCAGGATCGCAGGAAACCCTGCTAAGCTCCCACCATGGACTCGTCATGAGAAAAGGAAAACTCTTCTGAGCTTTTAACAACTGAGGCACAAGTGACACACTTCCAGACACTAATCACTAGATTCTGTTAAAAAAAAAAAAAAGTGTACCCAAAAGAGAAAAATCCAGGAGAATATTAGTGATTTCCCAAATGTAGCCCATCTGAAACATTTCCTCTAGTGCTGAAAATGGGCACTGAGTGCCTGCTCCAGTATTGGAGCTTTGGGGGGCATGCACTGTGTGCCCTCACCTTCCCGCTCCACCAAGGTGAAGGGATCGCTATCCCAGCCGTCCTCCAGGGCCGCAGGCTGCACGTCCAGGTGCCCATAAATACACACAGTTTTCTTCTGCGGATCGCTGCCCAGTTTGCCCAGCAGAATGGGAGGAAGGGGTATCTCCGAGCCGTCCGGGAGCTGAGCAGGAGGAGCAATAGAGGACAGTCTGGTCAGTAGACTGGCAGTGTCTGACAGCTGTCATTAAATCCAGCTAGGATGGTCTTATGTGTTCTTATCCATCACCCTCTGCTGTGGAGCTTAAGATCACATCATTTAACAGTCAACAAGGATCCATGGTCTCAAAATCCAATGATCTCCTGAATCCCTTTCCTGAAATCCAGTGAGCATTAACTAAACCACATCTACAGCTAGTTTGATGAACTGCTTAAGGCTGCTTTTATTCAAACCACCAATATACATAATGAAACATTTTGCAGCTTGGGGCTGAGATACAAGTTAACTCATTTCTGAAATAATGGCTAAAACAAAGACAACCTGCAATTGAATGCTACATTTTTGAAATTGTATCTGTAGACAACTAAGATGAACAGAATGGGCCATCAACCAGGATAGGAACAGGGCTGGGGAGATGGCTCAGCAGTTACAAACACTTTTGGCTCTTTCAGAGAACTGATTCAGGCCCCAGAACCCATGCCAGACATCACAACCCTGTCACATCAACACCAGGGGATCCAATGATCTCTTCCGGCCTTTTTGGGCACCAGCAAAATGTGTACCTGTGTACGTACACACACACACACACACACACACACACACACACACACACACACACTCTGTCTCTCTCTCTCACACTTTTGAAAAAATCTTCAAAAAAGAAAGAAAGACTTTAATTTGCACTTGGGAGGCAGAGGCAGGTGGATCTCTGTGAGTCAAAGCCAGCCTGGTCTATAGAGCTAGTTCCAGGACAGCCAGGTCTACACAGAGAAACCCTGTATTGAAACAAACAAACACCCCCCCCAAAAAAAAAAAAAAAAGAGAAAGAAACAAAGAAAGAAGGAAAGTGAATTCACATAGTGTCAGGTAAGTAAAATGGTGGCAGTGGACGCTTCTCCTTGGCTTTCCCCCGAAGGCCTTGCCAGCTGTCCGGGACATCCCCTGAAGAATTTCCTGAGTCTAGAGGAGAATTCAGGGACACACAAATCATCTTGGGTGATGGCCAGCACTTGTGGCCCTAATGGTGGCCCTGGCAGCCCATGTACCTCCTCTGCCGGCTCCTGCAGCTTATCGGGAAAACTGTGATGACAGCAGAGTGCCTCAGGCAGTTGGCCGGGCACGACATCAGCCCTCGAGCACACACGCTTGTTCCAGCATGGACATCGTGCACAACGCTCATGTACTCGAAACCACTTCAAAGAGCTGCTAGGAAAACGCCTACTGAAAACGTAAGGCACAAACGAAGAGGACCGTGCAGTTATAGCCAGAAGCCCTCAAGCCAGACCATCCCGTCACAGCCCAGTGCACACCATTATCCTGGTAATGAAGCTAGACTAATAATTTATGATTAGGAGGTAAAATGGGCAGCAACTGAAAATGACAAGGCAAGGACAACGTAGGTGAGGGCTGAGAAAAATCTCAGCTCCCAACCTTCAGCCTGCAAACAGGTTAGACCACTAGGTGGGTGGTCGGGATTTGTTCATTGTTTTTTGAGACAGGTCTCCCTGTCTGGCCTGAGATCCCTGTTCCTGCCTCTAGAGTACTGGGATTGAACCCACGCTCTGCCACACACAGCAGGTAGTAGGAATTCTTAAGAACACATAACTTATTTTCTAAGTAAACTCTGCTAACAAAATACCCAGGTACTTCTTGACCCTGGCAGCTCCTAGCCTGCGTCATGAGGGCTTGGCTTGCACTTCAGATCTCATGAGGTTGGCTGTAGCCACCAGGGGAAGAAAATCCTGCCTTAAACTTCTGGGCACACAGAACACATGGCTTCTCCCGCATCTGGCCTGACCAGGGAAATCTCTCAATTCCTTCACGAATGTGGTTGTTACCTCATGTGAAGTAGTCTTGGCTTCTGTTTTTTCCCCTGCTGGGTTTCTCTAACAGCGGAACACCTAGCAGCCACTGTGTCTTTTCACAGAGGGCCTTTTTAAAGTACTCCAGTGGTAACATAATAGGTGCATTTATTTTAAGGAAACAACTCTTAAAAATGGTTTATCCCACCTAGTGATTTCTTGTTTGTTTGTTTTGACACAATGGGAAGAATGGCAGAGGCCGTGAGCAGAAAAAGCAAAAGGGAACAACCCTGGCATTTGGGAGCCCAGACTACAGAGTAAAACCTTGCTTAAGAAACACATAATAATACAACTTTTAAAAAGACTAAACAAAATGTTACAGGAAACAATATGAAGAAACTTAGTTTATTTCCCTAACAGAGGGGCATATTTGCTGGGAAGCTGCTATTATATCTTAACTGTTAAAATTGTCATCTGAAGAAAACCTCAAGAAAAGTGCTGGCCCAGGAGTAGGAAGGCTGGATTTGAACTCTGCTTTTGCCATTAAGGCACTAAGCTCCCAATGGCAAGTCCACCTCTTAGCTGAAGTATGCAGGGTGATCTGAAGGGCCCACCCCAAGTCCCAGAACTGTGCATTCTACTGCACACCTAAGTCATCAGACAAAAGACCCAGATAAATCAACTCTTGCCACATTTTGCAACATAAGAGACTTGTAAGATGTGAAAACACAGCCCTGTGGTGGTTGCCCCGCCTTTAATCCCAGCAGCTCTTGGGAGGCAGAGGCAGGTGGATCTCTTTGAGTTCAAGGCCAGCCCTGGTCTACAGATTAAGTTCCAGGACAGCCCTGTGTCAAAAAACAAAAACAAAACAAGCAAAAAGATTTGAAAACACAGAATGGAGTCAGGTGTGGTGGCTTACAGCTGAAATCCCGGCACCTGGGAAACTGAAGATTGTCATGGGTTTTGGGCCAAGTTGGGTTACAAGAAGGAAGACCCTGTCTAAAACCAAACCAAAACAACAACAACATGAGCCTAAAAAAATCATGTGAAACTAAGGTAGTAGAAAAATATATCATAAAGTCAAATTATTGATTTAAGTCAGAGGGCAGCTGGGTGTGGTGCGCAAGACTTAAATCCCAGCAGCTGGGAGGAAAAGGCAGCGGGATCTCCGTGAGTTCCAGGCCAGTCTAGTCTGGCCTGCCAGGGCTACACAGTTAGATTCTGTCTCAAATAGAAACCAAAACTACTAACAAAAACTGGAAAGCAGACAAGTTTTTCCTAGCTTGCCCTCTCCACCCACAGATCATTATAAGAAGTGCTGGCGGGCAAGAGAAATTTTGTTATTAATTTTTATGTTTTTGTTTTAAGTATATTTTTCTCTTTTATTGAAAATGGACTTTTTTTTCCCTCCTACAATATTTCCTGATTACAGTTTCCCTTCTCCCTACTCCTAGCTTCCCCTTTCTGTGTCTCATTAGAAAGAATAAGCTTTTAAGAGAAAACAAAAATAACAAAATATAACATAAAAAGACACAACAGCACCTATCACATTGAAGTTGGACAAGGCAAACCAACAGAAGGAAAAGGGCCCACAAAAAGGCACAAGAATCAAAGAGCCAGTAGCTCCCACACTCAGGGGTACCACCACAAAATACTAAACCGAAAGCGCTGACACACACAGAGGACCGGTGCAGGAAGCTGTTACTTATAAGGTGAATCAGCTAATGTGTAACGCACACTAGTGAAAGCTTTGGTTTCTGGGAAATGACAGTCTTTTCACTTACTCTTAAGTCACTGGCCTCCAGCTCACCTTCCTGGAATAAAGTGTGCTGATAATCGCTAATCCTTTAACTCACCCCAAGCGAGACAACCAGTGGGACGCACACAAAGCCAGTACATGCTTGCTTTCAAGAAGGGTGGACCATCTTCAGTGAAGGTCACCCAGGCCTTGCAGCCTCTCCCACCCCCAGGAGAACTGTCTGCTTCCACTTCTGTGGGCTCATACCTTCTGCCTCCCAATGTCCACCAGCTCATACCTTCTGCCTCCCAATGTCCACCAGCTCGTACCTTCTGCCTCCCAATGTCCACCAGCTCCACGGAGCCCCCCAGCCTCTGCACGTCAGCAGCAGCCACCTCCATCATCCTTCTGATCTCCCCTCGCTTCTCCGGCCAGGCGGACACGCTCTGGATGGCCACCCAGTCTGCAAGTTTCTGTTTGTAGAGAGCAAGTGGAAAGGGCTCTGAAATGCTGCTTTTTTAGGGCACGCGAGATGGGCTCACCAACGGACCTTTGCTGACAGCTACTACCCCGCTTTATGAGCGGAGCAGACCTAGATCAAACAACAAGACTGTACCGTCTCTACCCTCAGAATAAGCAGAAAGGAAAACATGCCAGAATGTGCCTTTTTAGCCAAGCATGATTATAAACCACACAATTCCATAAATAAGTTTGTATCTATAGTAAAAAAAAAAAAAAAAATGGCAACATGCAGAAAATGTGCTACAATGTTGCGATCCAAGCTAGTGTACTCTCTCCCCAAGTTTTCTAAGGGGTAAGTTTTAGAGTGAAAAGTCAAAAATGGTTCTTCCAAAAGTAAACTAAGGTCATTATTCCATCAGATAAAAACTGAGCAACAGATTAAAATATATCATAGAATCACTCAGAACCCACTCTAATGAAACTGTTTTTTTAATCTGAGTATCACAAGAAACCATAGATGAGATTACAGAAAAATAAAGAAGTTACTGAACTCTTTCCAATGACAAGAGTATAACTTTCATCATCAAGAGATGAAGAAACATGAAACTTTAATATTGATCAAAATGGCATAACTCGTATCAGCGTCTTGAAAATCCCCCAGATCTGACAAGGGTAAAGCAGGTTTTGTTCTTCTGGAAGAAGCAGA
Source organism: Psammomys obesus (assembly GCF_907164565.1). Taxonomy (NCBI): domain Eukaryota; kingdom Metazoa; phylum Chordata; class Mammalia; order Rodentia; family Muridae; genus Psammomys; species Psammomys obesus. The sequence goes on from NW_026596962.1 coordinate 2,675,027, forward strand.
CCCTCACCTTGACATAGCGGTCCTGGTTTTCCTCGATGTACTGGAACACGGTGTGAAGGCCTGACATCTTTCCGGCAGACTCAGACCGGCAAAACTGAGCAGAGAGAACAGTGGGTCAGACCTGCCTGCGGCTGGACGCAAGTGGCCAGAGGCGCTGTGCTGTGAGGACTGGGACTCCACCCTCCTGTCAGCACGGGGTTGCGACACTTAATCACAGGACCTTCCAGGAAGTGACCGCACTTCAGGGCCAAGAGCTTGGGAAGGAGTCAGAGGCTCAGACTGATCTTCCCTTCCTTGTTCCAAAGAAAAGCCCATAATTTTTTTTTTCACCAAAAAGGACTGCCCCAGTGGCAGACAATCTGAAGAAAACTAAAAGTGGGTAGTTTCCACCAGATCGGTTTACCAAGCAATTCGGTTTTTAAGACAAGGTCATACTCGATAACCATAGCTGCCCTGGAACTTTCTGTGTTGACCAAGCTGGCCTCACACAGAAATTCTCCTGCCTTCTGAGTATCGGGATTAAAGATGTGTGTCAGCATGCCTAGTTGGCACTTACTTTAAAAAATGTTATACTTTTTTTTTTTAGACAGGATCTCTTGTGGCCTGGGCTAGCTTTAAACATCTGTTCCTCTTGCCTGTATGTATGTATGTATGTATGTATGTATGTATGTATGTATGTATGTATGTATGAGTTGGGATTACAAGTCCAAACTACCAGGTGTGTGTGGTAATGGAGGTTGAATCCAGGATTTCTTGCATGCTTTGCAAGCACTCTACCAACTGAACTACAGACCCGATTTTATAGTCTTAAAGCACAGGGTGAACTATTAACCTTCTGTCAGTACAGAAGAAATAATCATTTCAAAGATCTCAATAGAAATGTCACAGGACGGGTGTGGTGGCAAATGCCTTTAATCCCAGCACAGGGGAGGTTAGAGGCAGGCGGAACTCTGAAAATATGAGGCCAGCCTGCTATATACACACAGAGTGAATTCCAGGCCAGCCAGAGAGACAGTGTGACCCTGTCTCAAAAAGCAAGGAAGTAAACAAACAACTCCCCCTCATATTCTGGCTCTTCAACTGCAAACCTACACCCAGCAGGGTCCAGAAAGCAAGATGAATTCAGCTGAGGACCACTGACATCAAGGGACTCGGCTCAACGTCCCTAAGAGCCAGAGATGAGGAAACGCCCACTTTGCAGGAGTGCCGCCACGGAGAGCAGCTGGGCGCCGAGGTCTGAGAAGCTGCGCAGTGTAGGGGCGCGCATGGATAAGCACATTTCAGGCACTGCACAAATACACTCAGTGCCTGCTTTTTCTGGGCAGGGTTTTTCCTGTTTAAAAACAAGACAGTGTAGCCTAGGTTGTCTTGAACTTTTGATATTCATGCTTTCACCTGCACTTGCTAGAATTCCAAGTGCGCACCAATACAGCCAGTTCCCCTGGTACTGAGAGTAGAAGCCAGAGCTACAACTCCAGTCTGCTGGGCACAGGTTACAACATTCCGTTTTCATCTCTGGGACCCCGGAACTCCTGCACTCTACAGAGGCAGGAGAAAGTAATTTGTGGAGCTGTTTTTAAAAAAGGAATCAGTGTGACATACAGACGCCTCAAGCACTGAGATTTGCAACTGGTGTCTTCTCTTTCTTCAAATATCAAGACTTTGGCTTAACTCAGCATAGGTGAAACACAGCTTGGTGGTGCTGGGGGCTGCAGAGCACGGCTTCTGGATCGCCGGCCAGCTTCTAAACAGGGAGAAGGCGATGCTCTGTGATGCCAGGTGTGGCGGCTATGCAACACACTGAAATTTCTCCAGCAATTGAAATCCCAGGGCACCTCAAATAGCAAACGCGATTGCTGCCAGAATGGGAGACGGAACTGCTAGGATCGCTCCATCTTGCCTCACACAGCCTCCCCTGACAGGGCGGCTGGGAGACACCACAGATGCTGCTGTGGCATCAGTTTACACGGTGAAACCTTGCCCTGCAGGCCCATCTGCTACACGGGGTAGGTTTCACCAGGGCTCTGTTCTTGCATAAATCCCAATCACCGCGGACTCACATTCTCACAGCTAAACCAACAACTTTGTTACTAACGTTCCCGCAAAGATGTTGGATCTGAGGTTCGCCTTTCTCTGAGGGCAGTAGCAGACAGGAACCAACTACCCCAGAGCTCCCAGAGCACCTTAAAACGAACCCTCCCTCTAAATTGTCCCTCCAGACACAGCGAGTTAGGCCCGGTTCCACGCTGCCCCCCACTAGGTTCTGATGACCCCTGCTTCCCTTCCCCCAACATCAAGGCCATCACTTGGAATCCATTTATTAAGGTAAAAAGCGGTGCTGGTGGAGCTGAACAGAAGCCGTCTTCCTGCCAAACAACTTCACTATCTGTAAGTCCGAAGTTCTCAGGGAGCGGCACAAACCCATCCCAAACAGGGCCTTCGCCTCGAGTCCGAGAGGACAAGACTGGCTGGAGAAGATTGGCGGCCTTCAGGGTTAGTGTCATCAAACGTCCACTCCGCTTTACAAATGAATAAGCTGAGACTAGTGAATGAATGAGCGGCCTAACCGCAAGAGCAAGCTGGCAGAGGGGGTCCTCTCCCCTGCGGATCCACCCTAGGCAAGGTCCAGGTGGACTCTGCCCGGGGCCTTTGCCCCCAAGGAGCGCCTGGCGCCAGGCAGCATCCTGGGACTCCACGTTAGGGGTGAGGGCTGCCCAGCCTTTGCTCCTTGCGACCCCTCGGCCCCCACGCCGCTACGCAGGCCGGCCCGGACGCACGGCCCATCGGCCGCGCAGGGCGCACGGGGTGGCCGGGCTGACCCGGCACTGGTGGGGCTCGGCGGATCAGAACCCACCCCTGCGGCGGGGGAGGCCTGCGTCCCGGGCTACGGCCCTGCGGAACCGCGGGCCGTCGCCGGGGCCTGGGTGACTCAGGCCTGGGCTGACAGCGCGTCGGGGATCGGGGCCCTCCCGGCTGCCGCCGCCCCCACCCGCACGCCCCGGGGCCCCGCACATCCACGCAGCCCGGGGCGGCTCCCCCACCGTCCGGCCCCGCACCGAGCCCGCCGGCGCCCCCCCGGGAAGGAAGGCCCACAGACCGCCCGCTTACCGTGCCGGTTCCGCACCACGTGTCCCTGGCCGCCCGACCAGCCAATGCCCGGAGGCCTGGGGCAGGCCCCGCCCCGCCCCGCCCCGCGACGCTCCCCGCCTCGACAGCCAATGCCAGGTCTCCTCGGCACAGCCCCGCCCCGTGCCCCGCCCCTGGCCGGCCGTAGCCACGCCCCTCCCCGCCCGCGAACGCTCTCCTGAAGGTGTTCAAGGCCATTGCTTCAAAGCGGGCGCCTGGAAGTCAGTGCCGCTCGGAACCCCGAAGCGAGGGGTTTCCCCGGGGGCCCGCGCCGCTCTCCTGTCCAGCGGAAGCCGGAATGGACGTCCTGCGGCCAGCGCGCCCTCCGCCTAGTCCATTTGATGACAAAGCGTAGAACTTGCTCAGTCTCCCACGTGCTGGGGTTACCAGTTTGTGACACTGTGCCAGCCCCTCCCACGTTTTCTGTCCTGTTTTATTTTGTTTTTGGTTTGCCAGACAGGGTTTCTCTATGTAACAGCCCTGGCTGCCCCAGAGCTCGCTCTGTAGACCAGGCTGGCCTTGAACTCACCGCCGCCCGGTCCCTCGCACCCTCCCACATTTTTAATTAGACAATATTTTTGTATGAGTGAGTGTTTCGCCTGAGTGCATGTTTGTGCACCGCTTGTGCGCCTGGTGTCAGGTTTGCCAGAACTGACGGCGAGCTGCAGCGGGGGTGGGGGGGGGTGGGGGGGGTCCCTGGGACTCCTGCAGGCGCATGCACTCTCGAGGCTTCTCTCCACGCCCCCCCCCCACAGTTTTAAAGCTGCTCTGAGAGGGTTTTTTTCTAGTTACAAGGAATATAGTGTCATATACTCCGAAAACTCGAAAACGAAGTGATCATTCCTCTTTTTAATTTTTTTTTTTTAAAGGTTTTTCGAGACAGGGTTTCTCTGTGTAGCCTTGGCTGTTCTGGACTCGCTTTGTAGACCAGGCTGGCCTTGAAGTCACAGAGATCCACCTGCCTCTGCTCCCTTGAGCGCTGCTATCAAAGGCGTGCGTCAGCACTCCTGGCTTGATAGTCTTTTAGCTGATGATTCTGTCATGTTTTTCTATAATATATATTATATATATATTAATTTTTTATTTGATTAATATATAATTACATCACTCTCTCCCTCCACTTCCTCCCACCACCCTCTCCCATGTTCCCTGACCTCTCCAATTCATGGGTTCTTTTTCTTTAATTATTATTTTTACATATAATAATAATATATTACTTTAATACTAGAGATTAACTCAGCACCTCAGGTACTCTAGCAAACATGTCCACCAATATATATCCACCACCAACAAATTATATATTTATATGTTTATTTTTATATGTTTATATATAATATATACTTATATTACGTATGTGCACATACTCACACATATATGTATAAATACAAACACACACACACACACACATAATTTGATGTTAGTTTGTGTGTTTTGTCTGTTTTTGTTTCAGATGTGTCATCAGGCAGTGGCGGCACACACCTTTAATCCCAGGACCTGAAGGCAAAGGCTCTGTGAGTTCGAGGCCAGCCTGGTCTACAAAGTGAGGCCAGGACAGCCAAGGCTACACAGAGAAACCCTGTTTCGAAAAACAAAACAAAGGTATGGAGAGATGGCTTAGTGGTTAAGAGTACTGACTGTTCTTCCAGAGGACCAGGGTTCAATTCCCAGCACAGCTGTCTGTAACGCCTGTTCCAGGGGATCCAACACCCTCACATAGACATACATGCTAAGATTAAAAATAAGCCAAAAAGATGTAACACAGCCCAGGTTGGCCTTAAAGCTGCTATGCAGCTGGGGTCACTGGTGTGTGCCATGCCTGACCTAGAATATCTTTGACTTTAAACATTTATTATGCTATGGTTTTATTCCATGTAGGGGTGTGTATGGTAAGGCAGAGGTGTGGGTGCCCTGGAGCTGGAGTTACAGGGTTGTTGTGGGTTCAGGAACAGCTGCACACTGAGCACTTGGACACCAGACTCAGACTGATGGAAGTTTTCCGAATGCTGAACAAAGACTGGCCATTCAGGGTCATAATCTGTACTCAGGAGCCAGACTATGAAGCTGGTCTGTTTCTAAGGCAAGTTTTTTATACAAAAAAAACCCATAACTGTAACCAGGTAACAACAGCCAGGTGACCAGGTGTAGGAAGTGGGGGGGGGCAGCATTACATCAGTTTGACCAGCTAAACGTAACTGATACTGTTCCAAGGGTGTTCTGTTGTATCTAGGTGGCTAGACAAAACACTTCAAGCTGATTGGCTGGGATTTAGGATGGCGGAACTCTTGGGGCTTTCCAGCTCTGGGAGTAAAGAACATAGCAGGATGTAGTGATTTTACCTCTAACAACATGCATGTATTTTTAATTCAAACAGAACATGCATTTATCATCTATTGCTTTATTCTAAGCAACAAACATTGAAGTATTGAATTGTATCCTGTGCTCAAGAATGTAGAGCCTGGGAACTTGAACTTTATTTTACCTCATACTCAAGATGGTGACTGGGAGGTAAAACGGCCTCTGATATGCTAACGGCGACATCGGGTGTTAACAGAGGAGCCATAGTTGGTAAGAACTGAAGTGGGTCTCCACAGAGGGGCTGTCACAGGTTACAACACTGTGAGCCTCCTGGGCTCTGGGAACTGGGGGGCTCTGGGAGAGCAGCTGCTGAGCCTGCCTCTACAAACGTTAAGCTAGTATTTGTTTTATGCTTTCTTTTTTCCTTTTGAACTGGGCATGGTGTGCAGGCCTGTAATACCAGGATTTGAGAAGCAGAGGCAGGAGGACCTGCTACACACAGTTCAAATACCCACTAAAAACGACTGTGCTCTTCCGAATTAAATTATGATTATGATAACTAGCGTTATCATAACACTAGTGGATGTTATAGAGTGACATGATGGGACAGATCTTACTGTGAGGTTTATTAAGGGAAGGGATACAGGGTGACCTCTGGGTGAGGGTGGAGGGAAAGAGACAGGCTCTTTTAGAAGGTGGTGTAGCGCATGCGCAGGGGACAGTGGGACTGCGTCCTGTCCCCTAGGCTAGGGATGACGTAACCTGCTGTTGCTGAGTCCCCGGAGCTGGCTGTGGAGGTGCGAACAATATGTACACAAATGACTTAAAAATCCCCATGTCTCTTTCACATGTCGGCAAACAACTGTAAATGTTTGAAAAAGAGTATAGTTTATCATGGGTCGGTGCTGAGCCAGGCTCTGGTTTTAAAGCCCACCTCAAACCCAAGATCCCCCAGCCGTGGCTTTCCGTGTGGTAGGGGTGCAGGCACCCGCTCCACCAGCTGAAGACAGGTAGCTAGGAATGAATCCATAGCCCATTCCTGTTTGGTGTGTTGGGATTACACAAACGAGCAAAGAAACTGCAGTAAACCCAAGCTAAAAAGTGTTTGGGGTCGGGTTGTAAATGAATATGCATTTATGAGAATTTATCGTCTTCTGCCAAAAGCTGGTGAACCCAAATAAATGTTAAGAAAACACAGAACGTATCCTTAGCCTTGGGCATTTTGTATGAAAGTAAGTCCTTAGAAGGTAGACCTTTCTAGATTCTGCCCTTTGAAATACGCAAAACACACTCTTGACCTTCGCCAAGGCACTAAAGCGTCGTCCGTCTTCCAATAAGATAGTGCTGGATTTGCAACCCCGCATTTGCAGCATACCGAGATCTGGAGTCGATAAAAGCTGGACTTTTACAAGGACACCTGGAGTTAACAGGAGCTTTATCAGGGCTAATCTTCATTCCGGCACGGAACGGCCTGCGCCCTCTGCTGCCCGCTTGCTCCCATGGCCATCAGTTCCAGGGACAGAAAGCCCAGGGTTCAGGTGTCCAATCGGAGCTCCGCCAGAAACAGCAGAGAGCCAGTGATCATGCCTGCGAATATCCGGAAGGTGGCGCTGCAGGCCAGTCTCTTAATAAAGGGTGCATTGCAGCTTGACCAGAGATACATCCACTTCCGGAGCTAGATATGTGTGTTGTCTTGACTGCATTTTGCTGTTGTTGTTGTTTTGTCTTAAAGCCATGGTCTCACTTTGTAGCCCTGTCTAGCCTCAGATTCACAGAGATCCACCTGCCTCTGCCTCTGCCCTCCGAGCGCTGGGCTTAAAGGAGCGCCATGTCTGGTCCAGCACACTCTTTTAAGAATGTAATGCTGTGCGTGGTGTGTTGGGGCACTGAGGGGCCAGAGGCAGTAGAATCAGAGCTCAAGGTCATCTTCAGCTGCACGGTTCAAGGCTGGGGCTGGCTACATGGGATCCCGAAAGGAAACAGATAGGTTCAATAAATATGTAAATGAAAGAAACAAGACGAACCAACAAAACATAGGTAAGTACAGAAACCCAGATCCTTGATGACCCTGAAGCGGCCTGTCAAATCCTGCGAAGCTCACCCTTGATTCTCACTTATATGGAAGAAAATACATTCTCACATGTGTGAATTATTTTTATTGCTCAAAACTGCTAGCAATCATCAGAGATATTTGGAAAATGGTGCAAATTGATGTGCTTCATGCAAACACCTTTAATTGACTGAAAAGTAATGATGGTGTAGGCTGGAGAGACGGCTCAGAGGCTGAGCGCATTTGCTGCTCTTGCAGAGGACCTGGGTCCAGTCCCCAGAGCCCACACCGTGGCTCACAATCGCCCATGCCTCCAGCCCCAGGGGACCCGATGCCTTCCTCCAGCCTCAGCGGGCACCCGGCATGCGTGAGGTACACAAACACACAAGTGGGCCCTCGCACACACACATAACAACGTTAACCCAGTAACACGGCATCTATGCTGCACTATATTAAGAAAAAGGTTGCACCTTCGCGTGTAAAGCCAGACACTACCCCTCCCTTCCTGTTACCTCTGCGGGCAGAATTCCGAGATCCTGCCATCTTCCAGGGCCAGTGAGCCTGACCGAGTGCGCTCTTTTGAAGAACGTGTAGGTCAGAGATGAGAGGCTGTAGAGCCCGGAAGCTGCAGAAGAGCCATCTCCTCTGACCCCTGAGGAGGGAACCATCTCCTCTGACTCCCTTATGGAGGTCAAGAGGCCAAGAGTGCAGGTGGCCCCTGACAGCCGAGGGCTTCCGCCATGTGATTTTTGACCACCCAGCGAATGAGCTGGGAGAGGACTCTTCCCCAGTCAAGCCCAAGGAAGAACACAGACTGGCCCATGGCTGGAGTGTGGCCTGGTGTGAGCTGCCCCAGCCTGCTCAACCCACAGATGCCAAGGGAGAGAATGTCGGCCTTGAGCAGGTGTCTCAGGGCTCCTGGGCTGAAACACCGTGAGTGAAACAGCTTGGGGAGGAAAGGGTTTGTTTCTCTCACAGTTGCTCAGCCTGCTTTCCTATAGAACCCGGGACCAGCAACCAGGAATGGCACCTCCCACTATGGGTCACTAACTAAGAAACCCAAAGGTTTGCCCACAGCCTGCTCTTACGGAAGCATTTTCTCAGTTGGTGTCCTCTCCTCTGAGCCATCTTACGAACCCTGTACACTTGGTCCTGTAACGGTTTCCAGGGTGGCATTTCCATCACAGAATCTGAGGTGCCAAGGCGGGCAGAAGTGTAGACAATCGAGAGACATGGGACCAGGCAGACAGAATGAAGGCCGTAGTCCTTTAAGCTACCCCTGCAGGAATACATCATTTTCTCAACGACCGCTCCCTGTCCCACCAAGAACATCAATAAGAGCAGCAGCAGCAGCAAGCCCCAGACTCGCCACTTTCTCTCTGAGCACATGCGTGCCCAAGCCTGCACATATCTGCACATGTGCTGCCGGGACTTGACATTATCTGTCCGCTTCTATTACTCCACCATCTATCAGTACTTACGTATTCTGAGATGGGGTCACACTTTGGTTGGCGTGGACCATCCTGGCCAAGAACTCAAAGAGCTTCCCCTGTCTGTGTAAGCCTCTACACCTGACTCCACTTTATTTTTATTCTGATTTTTTGAGAGAGCGTCCTCACCGAGTCTGCAGCTCCCCAGACTGAGTGGCTGATTGGCTAACAAGCCCCAGGGATCCTCCTGTGTCGATGCCCAGTGCTGGAGGTCAGGTGTGTGCTGCCACACCCCTCGTCTATATGTGGGGTCCAACTCAGGTCTTCATATGTGTAGAACAAGCACATTCCCCGAAGAGCCATCTCTCCCTCCCCAGTCAGATTTATAAGTGTTTCTTGCTTTCTGGTTTAGTACAATAATTTAGTATCATATTAATGAATTTGTAACATCTCAAATTTGATAAGATCTTCCTGAGGTGTGCCCAAGATGTCCAAGTTTGAAAAGCTTGAGAAGGCTTCCGGTCAGGAGGAATTGCCATTTCTACTAGTATTGGCTTCTACAAGGTCAGTGAAACATCACCTTGTCAGCGCGAATATTGCACCTGCTATGGTTACTACGTGGTGTGCAGTTTGGCTGTCTGTCTTACATTGACACGCCTGGCTTCCTGGATGGGTGGTCTGCTAATCTCTTAGCTGTCTGCTTGCTACTACTAGGCATAAAATCTGGCTGCACGTCTCAGAGAAAGAGCATTTTAGCATTGCATGTTGGATTTTCTTTCCTTCAGCCTCCACCCCAAGTACAAGTCACAACTTATTAAGAAAGCTTTTAGAGCTAGGTAAGGTGGTGTGAGCCTTTACTTACAGCACTTGAGAGGCAGAAGCAGGCAGACCTCTGTGAACCCAAGGCCACCCTGGACACAGTACAAGCTAGCCGAGGAGACATAAAGAAACCCAGGCTCAGGAAGAAGTACAAGGAGGAGGAATAGGAAAAGGAAGGAGAAGAAGAAGAGGAGGAGGAGAAGGAGGGAGAAGAAAGTTTTAATAAAGCTTTAAGAATGTGCATTAAAAGGGACTTCAGAGAAGGCCAGACATCCTGGACCTCCAGAAAGTGGACGACCTTTTTGAGAGTTCATTCCGCCCCCCCCACCTCATCAACTCCTCTCCCTTCCTCTTCTCCCCAGACTCGCCTTTCTTTGGGTCTGACTATGTAGCCCAGACTAATTTTGAACTCATAGATTTAAGTGCTCTTCCGACCTCCGCCTTCCGAGAGTGGGGCTAGAGCACTGAGCAGGACAGAAAGACCACCACAGCATAGGAGGGAGAATATGAGGAAGAAAAGTGGCCCTTCACCCTCGGGTCTGACTCCCCCTTTCTGCTGGTTGAAGCAGGAGGCTTCAGATACCACTGAGGAAGCCAAAATCACCCACAGAGACTCTGCATGTTTTCCGAAAGACATCCCAGAGATGTCAAAGACGGTAAACTAACTGCGTACTCAGAGACAAACTGATTTATGATCTTGAGTTTTAGTTCTCCCCTAGGTTCCTAAATCTAAACAACGCTCCTCATAAATCCACCTTATAACTTTGTTTACAAAAGAAAATTCTTCAACCTTTAAACCTTGCTGTAAATTACACTTTTAGCAACGTGGCTCAGAAGCCCTGGGCTCATATGCACAGCAGTGTAAACAAGATGAGCTCTCTCTTCAGAAGTCGTCTGTAAAAGCTCTCCCTTCTGCCTTGTCTAAGGTCGAGCTGAAGGTTTTCTTTTAATAAGCTCAGGCTTCCTATTGGCCATTTCTGCAGTTAAAGAATTTTGCCTCAATGAGGGTCCTTAAGGGAATGAGAACACATCAGGAATGCTTGGCGGGGGGCGGGGGGGGGCGCTGGGTCTCCGGTCGGCCTAGGGGACCAGACTCACCAGAGTGCAAGTGAGGGGTTACTCACAGGAGAAAGGGTTCCCTAAATGTCTCCATCACTCCAAAGCCTCCCCCAGCATGAACAGTAACTTCCACACACATGGGGAGCTGGAAGCCCTCCTTCCTTTATGCTGGAGGACAGGCTCAGATCCCAGCGACAGTCTGCTGATCCTCCTGCCCCCTCTCTTCATAAGGAAATATCGGTAATCCTGACCTTGAGGCTCCCCTGTGGGGAGTCACAGTGGCTCTGTCGAGGTGGCAATGGCTGTTTTCCATGGGGGACAGTGCTCTATAACATCAGCAGAGCTAACAAAGCTGCTGGAGGTGCCAGCTTTAACAGGAAAAGAGGCCCTCCCTGTGAACAGCTGCCATCTGGCGACCTTTGAATAGTCCCAGTGGCTCCACCTTTTCACTGATTTTGTTGTTCAGGCTTCTCTAGTTAACAGAACTTACAGAATGAATATATAAAAATTGTTTTATATAAATTAATACCTAGTAAATTCCAAATATAAAATATATATTCATTATATATATATATATATGGTTAAATCACACACACACACACACACACACACACATATATATATATTAGAATTTTTCTTTGAGACAGGGTTTCTCGATGTAGTCTTGACTGTCCTGGACTCACTTTGTAGCCCAGGCTGGCCTCAAACTCACAGAGAAATACCTGCCTCTTCCTCCCTGAGTGTTGGGATTACAGGCATGAGCCACTTCATTGGCTATATATGGGATTTATTAGAATGACTTATAGGGTGCGGTCCAGCTAGTTCAACTATGATTGTCTACCAACAGAAGGTCTAAAATCCAGTAGCCGTTCAGTCCTCGAGGCTGGATGTCTCAGCGTGTGCTGGAATCCTGAAGAAGTGCTCTCATGCCAGTGAAGGAGTGGGCTTGCTAGAGAGTGAGAGCGAGCAGGCAGAGAGATCGCGCTTCCTTCTCCACATCCTTCAGAGGGGCTGTCAGGAGGAGTGGTCCAGATCAAGGATGGGTCTTCCCACTTCCTGAAAGATCTGAATGAGAAGTGCATCTTCCCACAAACAATTTAATTAAAAAAAAAAAAAAACTCAGCTGGGTGCAGTGGTGCGAACCTGTGATCCCAGCACTCAGGCTGGCAGAGGCAGGAGGATCTCTGTGAGTTCGAGGCCAGCCTGCTCTACAAAGTGAGTCCAGGACAGCCAAGGCTACACAGAGAAACCCTGTCTCAAAGAAAAATTCTCATATGTATGTGTGTGTGTGAAACAGAGAAACAGAGAAACCCTGTCTCAGAAAACAAAACCAAAACCAAACAAACAAAATCCCTCACAGGTGGGCCCAGCCATTTGGATGTTCGTTAATTCCAGATGTAGTCAGGTTGATAATGAAGAAGAGCCATCACACCGATCCTTGGTTGAACTCTTTTCTGTTTGAAGGGGAGCATTTCTTTAGATTTCTTACATTAGTCACATTCACAAAGGATGGGCTCCAGAAACAGCGCCGACCCAAGTACCCAGCTGCCCCTGAGCTCTCTTCTCAGGGCTCTCAATGCTGACCTTCCCATGACTTCGTGGTGTGCCAAACTGAGGATACGGTGGCCGTGACTGAGGAGAGGGGCCTCTACCTGTAGTGCAGATATCACCTTGAGGTCATATCAGGTCTTTGAAAGCCAAATAAACTTGTGAATTTTTGTCTTTTTTTTTTTTTTTTTAAATAGAAACTATGCAGGCAATGTTCATAAAAATTTCACAGCATTTCCAAAGTGTAGCTTGGTTCCCCTTGGTCGTTTCTAGGAGAGCTTCACTTTTCATCTTTTCTATGCAAAAGAAAATAATAAATTCATTTTTAGTTGCAGGGTGTTTGCGTGGGAAGGGAAATCAAGTTGCTACTGGGACATGAAAGGAACCCCTAGGAGCACCACAGGCTGACAAATGCTCCTTAGCAGGGGCTGCCCAGCCCTGGCGGCTGTGAGAGAGCAGAGAATGCTCCAGGATGAGTGTGTTTGTGTTCACCCGCTCGCCCCATATGGGAACAACAGCGGAGTTACAGCAGCCTGCTTTCCTCTTGGTCTATTCTGCTCTGCTGTGCGTTTGGATTTGGGATTGTAACAATTTGAAACTAATTCTGGAGCCTCACAAGCAACGATGCTACCTGGGCTTTACCGCCTGTCAGAGTCTGAATGGGAGATGTCCCTCCAGGCTCAGTATTGAGAGGCTGGTCTCCAGGTGCTGGGATATTTTGGGAAGTTGTGGAAATTTGGGGAGGAGGGGCATAGCAGGGGGAAGCTGGTCCCCGTCGAAATGCCCTGAGCTTGCTGTATGTCTCTGTCTCTCTGGTGTGTGTCTATGAGGGTCTCTTTAAGTGGCTGAGGCTGACCTTGAACTCTCTTTGTGGCCTGCACTGACCTTCAGCTCGATATTCTGGTACCCTAGGCTCTTGAGTACTTGATTATAGGCATATGCCCCAGGCCTGGTGTGTGTTAACTGCTGATGTTGTGAGCCATCATATGGGCTCCAGGAACTGAACCCAGTCCTCAACAAGAGTGTTGTTAGGTCTCAAGCCCAGACAAATGGCTGAGGTGCCTATTTAACAAACCAAAGTGGTCCTGGCCACCAGATTCTCCCAGCATCCTTTAGTCCTTACCTGTTACAGGGAATGGCTGGCATCCTGGTCCCTACCCTAAACTTCTCCAGCCCAGGGACTGGGCTGCCCTTCCCTATATAAACCAGCCATTTTGGTTACCCGGCCTTTTCTCCTTTTGTCTATCTTTATTCTCTTGGCCTCTTGGTCTGCTTCTTCCCTCTCTCCTTCTCCTCACAAGGCCTGGCTCAGTGTCTTGTCCACTCTGGACTCTCCCAGGTGTCTCTGCCTCTGCTATGCTCCCCCTTCTATGTACAGTAAACTTTCTTCACCATAGAACAGTCATGTCCTTCCTTTTTAGTTCTTCTTTTTTAAAAATTTCATTTGAAGAGCAGGTGTTCCTAGCCTCTGTGCTCTCTCTCCAGCACCTACAATGTATCCAGATCATATCAGTCCACCCTGCTTTCTTCCCTCTCCCTCTGGTGCCCTGAAACCCAGCTCCCCCTCAACTTCGTGTCTTTATTTTACTTTTTATTTCTGAGACAGGATCTCTCTTTGCACCCCTGCCTGGCCTGGGATTCTTTATATCGATTAGCTTGACTTCAGACTCACAGAGATCTGCCTGCCTGTGCCTCCTGAGTGCTGGGATTAAATGTTTGAGCTACCACACTTGGCTAACAGCCTTAAAGAATTACTGATATCTTCCTGAGTCCAGTTAGTTCTAGCTGAATGGTCTACACTAACCCAGTGTTTCTGAAAAGGTGCAAAGGCTGGTAAAGGAGACATATGATGGAGCCCAGCGTTGAGTGACGAACTCTGATAGGACACTAGCATGACACACTAAAAACATGCATTCAAGCTGGGTGTGATTGCACACTCCTTTAATCCAGCATTTGGGGGGTGGAGCTCTGGAAGACTGAGGCCATCTTTGTCTGCATAGTGAGTTTCAGAACAGCCAGTGTACAGAAGAAAATCAGGACAAATGGCTAGTGTGCCCGTTAGCACACTGATGTGCATGCTCCAGGCTCTCCCGCATCCCCACTCCCTCCCAGCCCCTCTCACCTCACCCTCCACCCTAAGCTTCCCTTCCTCCAGCTTCTCGTTCCCATGCAACCTTGCTCTCTGGCCCTGAACGCTCTTAGCTCTTTCCTGACCCCTCTGGGTCCTCCTCTCCTGCTGCCCATGGCCCAGTTCATGTTGCTGGCCTTAGTTACTCTACTGCTTTCTCTTCCTGCTCTAGACTCTTCCAGATGCCTTTGGCTGTTCTCTCCCTGATATCTACAATAAAAACCTCCTTAGTCATACCTTGAAACAGTCATGTCCTCACTTCATACTAGACCCTGACTCAAAAAATGATAACATTTAGTATTTAATGTAAAAGAAGGAAGAAGAAGCCACAACACATAGAATTCAAGTGGCCGAATGGCATGTGCATGTTCTACCTTCTCGGTGTTAGTAAATGTACGTGAACTAAATGTTCTAACAAAAGCAGAGACTGGCAGAGTGGGCAGACAGACCTGACCTGACTATAAGACTTGTTTGCTATTGGAGACTTGGGGGACTCCTCGCAGAGCAGGGAAATCTAGGTCCCTCTTGAGATTTTTAGTCGTGTTAATAAAATAGTTAAAAAAAAAAAGAAAGAAAACTCAAGGGCAAGTTTATTACAGTTCAAACAAGAAACATCACCGCAGGAAGCTGTGAGCTTGGCAGCTGCCTGAAGGCGCAGCATGGAGGAAGGAAAGCAAAGCCTTGCTAAATGGGTTACTCCAGCATGGATGTTAGCCATGTGGTGGCCATGTGGGGGTGGTCCCTTGGCCCAGTTGGACTAACTCTCAGGGGAAGAGGCAATGACATATAGGTAGGACACAAACCTTAAATTCAAAGGGTGGCAAGAAAAGAAAGGAGAAAATATACAACACAAACAATATCCCAAAGGGAAATGGACTATCTAGAGTGAGAGAAAATAACAGAGTTTATGACTAAATTTTCACAACAGACAATGGCATGATATAATGGCCAGGGGCTAAGACTTCAGAAACACAGACGTAAACATATATGTACCCAACAACAGGCCCCGATTACATGAAGCACAGATTGTCAGGGTTAAATGGAATAGAGGCAACTCAGTGGCACAGAGACCTGATGGTTCCTTCTCAGCAATAAGGGAAGAGCAGGGCAGAAGACCCCTGAGAAAACAGAAGTCTGGAACAATCCTGTGACGCAGGGTACCCAGCAACTTAATATGCTTTTTCCCAAGTTCATTCTCAAGAATACACCATATCCGGGGCCACAAAACAAGCCATAAGGAGTTAAAAGAATTCATACAAAGAATCTCTTCTGACCACAGTGAGATGGAATTAAAATAAATAAATGAAGGAAGTTTGGGAAATCCGCAAACAGGGAGAAATGAAAGAACATACTCTTTCATAAACAATGGAAAAAATTTGAATGATCACAAGGGAATTTAGAAAATACTTCAAGATGAACTGAAGCAAATGTATACCATGGTAAAATGCATGGGGTGTTGGGGTGTAGCTAATGCAGGAGTAGAGGGAAGGGGGTGACAGCAGGCGAAGCAGAGGGAGGGGACAGGCAGACGGCTGACAGCAAAGTGCTTGCCATGCACCTGTGAGGATGGAGCCTCATGCCCAGAGCTCGAGTGATAAGCTGGGTTTGTGGCACACATCCGGAAGCTGCTGCTGGTGGAGACTGGCGCATCCCTAGGGCTTCCTGGCCAGTTGCGGAGGCTGCTCAGTTAGAGGCTGGCCCTGGAGACTGTCCCAAATCATGGGGAGTTCTTGAGAAATAACAACCTGAGGTTGGCCTCCACCTTCCACGGCCAGTGTGCCTTCACGCGTACACTCACACGTATGGCTGCCCTCCACACCCCAAAAATAAATATACAACAAGAACAGCAGAGAGCACTGTTTGGGGTAGTGGCGCCATGAATCTCTGCGTGGGTTGCAATTCATAACGCAGTAAACACAGTCACACACAGCTAATTGTCCACATGTCAGTTTAAAATAGTTTGCCGCCAGGTGTGGTGGTGCACGCCTTTAATCCCAGCACTCAGGAGGCCGAGGCAGGTGGATCTCTGTGTTCGAGGCCAGCCTGGTCTACAGAGGGAGTTCCAGCATGGCCAGGGCTACACAGAGAAACCCTGTCCAAAAAACCATAGATAGATAGATGTATTTGTCCAGGCTAATATTTGCATTTTATTACTCTAGGGAAAGAGGGGCCCTGAGAGTGTGGGAGGCATTTCCACTGATGAGCACCCACAAGACGTTTCTCCAGAGCTCCTTATAGCTTTTGCTTATGATGTGCAAATCAAACATTTGATTTAGTTGCAGAGAACAAATAATAAAGGAACAAAATATGGATGCCTAGTTCTACTGCAAGGCAACTTACAAGAGAGTTCCCAAAATAATTACGGATGTAAAGACTGAGAGAAGGTGGAAACTCCTCCTTTCTGTGAGGAGGAGGACGCCTCGACCCCTTCCCTACAGATGCTCTGGCCTGAGGTGGCCTGGGTCAGGGAAGGCATGCATTCCTAAAGGCCTCTGTGGTGCTGATGTTAATAGCTGCCTTTCCCTCTGGAAAGGGAGCTGTGTCAAATGTCAGGGGCTGGGGTACCCAAGGCAGTCGACACTGTGGGGTGGAACCTTGCTTTCTGGTCCCACCCGAGGAGCCAAGCCTTTATCTGTATCTCCCATCCTTGGTGTTCTGCTCTGGGCACTCGTCCTGGCAGCCTCCACATCCTCACACATGGCCCAACTCAAAGCAAGAAGAGCGCTCTGGAGTAGACAACACCACAGTGAGATGTTCCCATAAAACTAGGATCCCTTGAGTAGAGTGCTAAGGGCACGGAGCTGAAGGGGTCCCTGAAGGAGAAAGTGACACCACGGAATGACATGCTGGCAGCATGTGGGCAGGAAGGGGTGGAGGGGAGGAGGGACTTGGTCTTCACACACGATGGCAGCTTCGGTTCTGTTTTGCTGCTGTTTGGCCTAGCACTGTTTCTTCGCATCGCCTGGTCTCAGGCTGCGGCTTCTGTGACTCTGTGGTGTGGTGAGCACCAAGGTCCTGTAGCTTTTGTCTGAGCCATGTTTTTGCATATCAGTTTCAATCACATATCCCTAGGTGTGCCTTAGGGAGAAATTGTTTTCTGATTTCACAGTAAGGGGAATTAACAGCTGTGACGGAAACCTCCTGAACAGAAGCTGTCTGCAACTGGAGCGGCTGGGCTGCTGCAGGCCCAGAGGCCAGTTACCTCACCTTGGGCTGGTTCCAGCCTCAGGGGCAGCCATCCCTTGCCCACGTCTGTGTCAGAACTAACATACTGACACTAGTACACAGAAGCCTTCCGAGTCTCTTGAGTTGGCGGCTCCATCAGCTTCCACCGCCCCTCAAGCCGTGAATGCCAGCAGATAGTGTCTTAGGATGACGACTGCTCTGATGAAACGCCACGGCCACGAGCAGTTTCGGAGGAGAGGATTTATTACACTCAGAGTTCCACATCACAGTCCGTCACCGAAGGAAGCAGGGCAGGAAGCCGGAGGCAGGAGCTGATGCAGAGGCCATGGACGGTGCGGCTCACTGGCTGGCTCCCCGGCTGGCTCCCCGTGGTTCGCTCAGCCTGCTTTCCTGTAGACCCAGCACACCAGCCCCCACCATGGGTCCCCAGACAGCAGCACCCACCATGGGCTGGGCCTCCCCCATGGCCACCAGCTTTCCCTGCGCCTGCTCTTCAGGCCAGGCTCCTCCTCTGAGGAGCCTGCTTAAGCTGACAGAGAACTGGTCAGCAAAGACGGCATCTCAGGCTTGTAGACAAGCTCCCCCCCCCCCCCCCCCCCCGTCTCGCTGTGCCGCTCTCTCCTGTACTCACCCATACATGTTGAAGTTGCCTGGACTTAGGACTTTCTTTGTTCTGTAAAATGACAAAACTGCGCGGAAGGGCTTCTGTGTTGTCATAGGGAATTTGGGATGACCTGTATCTGTGTTCCCAAGCCATGGCCGGTCAATGGCTCCAGCACCAACTGACTCCCTTTAGGATGAGAACTGTGGCTTTACACTTGACAGTGTTTCATCAGGGCGCTCTCCTGACTGCCGGTTCCTCCTCCACTACGACAAACCAATCAACCGCGTTTTCTAGGGCAGTCAGACAGAGGCCTAGGTGCGTGTTTGTGGCAGTACTAGTGACCTTGTCCTCGGGGAGGCGACCAGAATGCCGGCCTTGTGAATCACAGCTCCGGGGCTGAGGCTCGGGAAAAGCTGCACACTGACCGCTGGGGCACAGACTCAGACAGAGGAAAGTTTAGTGAACGCTTAGTGTGGGAGCCGAGGCTGTGCCACTGCTCTGTTTCCATGGCAAGCTTTTTATGTATGTCTGTGTGGATAGTATGTGTGAGTGTGTGTCTGTGCATGTGTGGTGTGTGTGCTGCCTGCAAGTTCATGTGTGTGGTGTCTTGTGTCTGTGTGTGTGTGTGTGTCTGTATGTGTGATGTGTGTGTATGTGTGGTATGTCTGTGTGTGTGTGTGTCTGTATATGTGATGTGTGTGTATGTGTATGTGTGGTGTGT
>NW_026596962.1:2694392-2699167 GCF_907164565.1 Psammomys obesus
TGTGTGTGTGTGTCTGTGTGTGTGTCTGTGTGTGTGTGTCTGTATATGTGATGTGTGTGTATGTGTATGTGTGGTGTGTATGTGTGTGTGTGTGTGTGTATGTGTGGTGTGTGTGTGTGTGTGTGTGTATGTGTGGTATCTCTGTGTGTGCGTGTGTGTAGTGTATATGTGTGTGTGTTTCTGTGTATTCTGCATGTGTGTCTGTGGATAGGTGATATGTATGTGTGCATGTGTGTATGATGTGTGGGCTATGTGTGTGGTGTGTGTGTGTGTGTATGGTATGTGTTGTGCATGTGTTGTGTGTGTTCACAATCCCAAGAGGGTGATCCCATCACCTGCTTGGTGCATCGGCCATTAGTAGCCTACACGGTGGCGTGGAGACTTGGGTGGTTGTCATTGAGACGGGCTGGTCTCTGAGCACAGCGAGGGCTGAGCCACGAGCGTGTGTCACACACTGCTCTCCTGCGGGAGGAGACACCAGGACCACGGGGACTCACACGTGAAGCCTCTAGTTAGGAGCAACTTGCAGTTTGTGATTTTCTGATCGTGGTGGCCCCAGGCATCGCACTGGAGCAGGAGCAGAGAGGTACAGCTTATCTGCAGATTAAAGGCTGGGGAGACAGAGACAGAGACAGAGACAGACAGAGACAGTGAGACAGTGAGACAGAGACAGAGAGACAGAGATGGAGAGACACAGAGACAGAGAGACTGGTGTTGGCTTTTGAAACCCCAAAGCCCACCCGCAGTGACACACTTCCCCCTACAAGGCCACGTTTTATAATCCCTCCTAAACAGTTCACCCACCAGGAACCAAATGTTCAAATATACGTGTACACACGGGCCACTCTTATCAGACTGCCACAGAGGGCCTGTACCTCGTTCACACTCACCGTTCCTCAACAGGAAGGCAATCGTGCACATGGAGCAGCAAACCCAGACAGAGGCCATGGCCTCAGCACAGCCTCTGAAGGCACACCTACCCACAGACCGCACCTGCCACAGGTCTCACTGCCTCCACGTGGAGGGGCGAAGCCACAAGCGCATGCAGCTTTGGACCTAACTATAATTCAGCTTGGGTCAGCAGGAAACAGGTCCTGCTCCAGCGTGAAGATCAGTTCATTCCGAGAGCATGGCCCAGACACCTGAAGGCACACCCCACCAGGTGAGAGGCTGTGTGAATTTTCACAGTCACAGAACAAACATTGCTTAACTCAGGAGCCCCTCAGCAGCTGGGGACACCAGGAGGGCCGGTCCCAGTGCAGAGGGATGTCTCTGCCGGAGGCCTCAGACAAAAGCTGATGGCATCTTTACTTTGGGGGCTCCTGATAGTGAGAGTTCCCCTGATTGTAATTAACACACTCCAGAAAGTTTACACAGAAGTCAAAAGGACATCAGATCCAATACACAGGCTGGCAATAAACGGCTGTTGAAAAAACTGATCACAGCCCCGGTAATTTGGCTCATGAACACTCTCAGAATGGACCTGGTTCTGAGGGAGATGAGAATGGACCTGGTTCTTAGATACTGGAGGTGAGAATTGACCTCGTTCTCAGGGAGGTGAGAATGGACATGGTTCTCAGGGAGGTCAGGGTCTGCCCTGGGGAAGCTGAGGGGATGGATGGCAGAGGCTGCTAGAGCCGGGGCATAGTGACATAAAGGGACAGCTTGGCAAAGCTCATACTGTTTATGCACACAATGCAAACTGGTGTTCTAAAATGTATCCCTTTCAGGCACTTGCTTTATCATTAAATATTAATGCTGATGAGGGAAAACATATAATATACCATTAATCTGTTATGAACGCTTTCACAGTTCATTTTTCAGTGGATTTTTTTATCCTTTCTTCATTGTCTCAGCACCAGGATGGTCCAGAAGATTCAGCAGAGAGCTTGTCGAATTAAGGAAAGGCTGGGAGCGGCCATTAAGAGGTTGCTGGTCAAGAAGGAGCTGCAGGCAGACGCAGAGGGCCCAGTGTGCCCTGAGGGCAATGGTCCTGGGCCAGCACAGTTGATACTTGTTTTATTTTGTCTTACTCCTTATGTGGCTGTGGCTCTCGCTGTCCTGGAGCTCTCTAAATAGACCAGGATGGCCTTGAACACACAGAGATCCATCTGCCTCTGCCTCCTGAGTGCTGGGATTAAAGATGTCTGCTACCATGGCCAGTATAACTTTAAAAATAAAAATATATTTTATTTATGAGTGTGGGCCCTGTGAGGACCGCAGGTTCAGCAGAGGCGGGAATGGCCCCGGATTTGATCTGTCTACAGGACAATCAAGGTGACTAGCTCAGAGCTTGACAGAGCTTCGAGGAGAGAGGCCTGAATTCAGACTATGCAGGGCCCAGCTAGTGAACTTGCTAACCCAGGGGAGGCTGGAGGTCCAGCCCGATGCCCTTATGGTGGCGCTCCTCATAACAAACCCGATGTAAAGCAGTTCTCAATACAGATCAAGTGAAAGGAAGTCTAACGAATTTAGGTTTCTGGTGGTGACAATTTCATTGCTTTTCATGAAAGATTCCCAGCGAGTCTTTAGTTTTTATGCCGTGTTTGTTCCCTAAGCTGGTGCTGACAGAGCTACAGATCCACCGACACGTGCTGTCCGGGAGCCGAAGGCTGAAACAGCCGGAGACACCCCCAACGGGAGCACAGGAGCTGCAATGCTCCCCTCCAAATGCAGCACCAGGGACAGCTGCAGGCTCTGCCTTAAGTGCTGGGCATGCAGCACGGCCTAGGAAGTGCATTTTGACGCTCTTAACACAGTCATGTGACCTGCCATCCTGTTTGTGTATTTTCTTTTTTTTTCCATAAATCAGTTATAATTTTATTATCTTCTAATAAGATTTCATTTTTATTTTTTTTATTAATTACACTTTATTCATTTTCTATCCCCCCATAAGCCCCTCCCTCCTCCCCTCCCGATTCCACCCTCCCTCCCCTTTCTGCATGCATGCCACTCCCCAAGTCCACTGATAGGGGAGGTTCTCCTCTCCTTTCTGATCTTAGTCTATCAGTTCTCATCAGAAGTGGCTGCATTGTCCTCTACCGTGGCCTGGTAAGGCTGCTCCCCCCTCAGGGGGAGGTGATCAAAGAGCAGGCCAATCAGATTATGTCAGAGGCACCCAACGAGCTGCAAACTTATACCTACATGCAAGTCTGAACATGGATGTTCAGTGTGTTTATTTCATCCTAATTCCCAAAACTGGGAAGTGAGCCACAAGTTTCACAATAGGTAAGAGTGTAAACTAATCCATCTCCATCATCGAACTGTTCATGCTAAAGGAAATGAGGGGTCAAGCCACAGAAGGACACACAAGAAGGCTGACCCACATCGCTGGCTTGAAAAGCTAAAAACCCTGCTTGGTTCCAGTAAACAACCAGCGGCTGCCAGGGAGTGATTAGGCAGCACTGTGAAAACTCTGCATTCTGGGGTTCATAACAATGTTCCCTTGTTCACGCCCACAGATGTAACAGACCCAGGACGGACCTTCACACAGACCGTGGGCTTTGGGTAAGTATTGCTAGAGATGAATTCCAGCCTCAAAGGAAGAGGCCACCCCTCCAGGTGAAGGGTCTTGACAAGGCAGAACTTTACTCCTGGTCAGGACACTGTACTCTGAACAGCAGGTGCGTCAGTTCAGGAAACCCTCGGGATTGTATTCGAAAGCCTGTCCCCCCCACCCCGGTGTCTAGAGTCTGACCTCACAGTCCTGTGCCACTGGCCAGTTTTAAAGAGAATTGATACAAAGGAGATGAGGGGGGAAGGGGCCAGCCACTTTGATCTAAGAAGGGACCTGGGCCTTTGTGCAAACAAAGGTTTTATGGGGTGAGAGATGAAAAGATTTGAATTCTTTGTTATAAAAGCATTTTATAGTGTTAGAAAAGATTTGCGTTGAACGTTTCTTAGAGGTTGAAGCATGAGTGCAGTTTCCAGTGGTGGCACCTATGAGGGGCTGGGGACAGGTGAAGACAATAGGGCCTGTGAAGGAGCGGAGCATGGGCGGAAATCGGTGCACTGGGCCTCTTATTTGTACTTAAAGCAACATTTCTCTAAAAACAAAAAACAAGCAAACAAACAAACATGTTTAGCATTGGTGTGCCTGCACTTCCTTGTAATCCCAACCATCCAGAAGTTCAAGATCAGTCTGGGCTACAAAGCTCTAGTCTCAAAACAAAACAACAATAAAACAAAACAAAAGACCCCCCCCCACACACACACACATACAATCCAGTTTATTTTAAAAACGGAAGGCAACGGTTTCATTGTCAGAGAAGGGTAGAAGGGATGCTTTGGGGACAAGGACATTAATAGAGGTGTTGTTTTCACAGGCACTTCAGGGATCCCAGGAGTGTGCTGCGGTGGAGCAGGTCAAAGCTACACAGACTCGCAAAGACCGAGAGACCATTTCTGGAGAGCAGGAGTTCGGCAGGACCAGCTTCTCTGTGTGGCAAAGCACTCCCCCCTCCCCTAGGGTGTGCATTGCTCCTGAGGGCGCATCTGGAGGTCAGAGCTCAACTTCTCACGTCATTCCTCAGGGCCACACCCCTTGCTTGTGACACCCCTTGCTTGCAGGCCCTCTCAGTGGCCTGCAGCTGGCTGGGTGTTCTGGGCTGGCCAGTGAGGCCGGGGGACCTGCTTGTCTGCTTCATAGCATGGACGCTACAAGCGCACACCGCCTGCCTGTCTTCTGTGTTTTTATTATTGTTATCACCTGGGCTCTGGGGCTCACACCAGGGACGGGTGCTTTGCCTACCAAGGGGCTCACACCAGGGACGGGT
>NW_026596962.1:2699177-2705234 GCF_907164565.1 Psammomys obesus
GTGCTTTGCCTACCAAGGGGCTCACACCAGGGACGGGTGCTTTGCCTGCCAAGCCCTCTCAGGCTCTGACACAGTGTTCTTGCTTCCAAGGCGACGGCCTCCTCCAGGAAGGCTGGCAGCATGGCGTTGGCTTCTCAGCCCTTGGTAAAGAGAGTGCAGTTGGACAGCTTTGTTGTCAAAGTGCACGTATTTGATGGAGCAGCTACGAGGAAGTACTTAGGCTCCTCCACGGCCCAGAGGATAGTGGAGGGCCAGCTCTGACCAGGAGAGGAGGCAGAGTTGCGCACACTCCCTCGGGCGCGTTTTACGGCTGCGCACAGACAGACCTTGGCAGTGAGTCACATACCATTGCCAAATGAGACAAGACAACTCTGGGATGTCACTTTTTCCTAAGGAGGCTTGCGTAAGCATCTCATCGCCAAGTGGCATGACACAGTTTTCCCTGTGCATCACTCCAGTGTGAACCTGGCGGGCTCGATGCGCAGCGCCGACAAGTGCTCACAGGTGTGCAGAGGATTAACTGGAGGGTGACTGTTCTGGGGGGAAGCCCCAAGGCGCAGCTGTGTTTGGGGTGAGCTGAAGATTGCAGCTGGAGACTGCTGTTGACCCTGAAGGGAGGTGGGGAAAAGGTCACATATTTCCTACAGAAAATTCAGTGCAACTGTGGGTGATTAGAAAACCCCAGAGGCTCGTCGATCCAAGCTCAGCCCAGAGAGGAGCGAGATGATTCAGTGCACATCGTTCTGGTCAAGCCCAGCAAGCAACAAGGGCACCAGCTAAACAGAGCATCGGAGGCTTCACAGAGAAGTTCCCCTCCAGTTCCTCCAACGAGGAGAGAAGGGGCAGGATGTGCCTGCACTTCTGCAACTCCTGGGCCCTAATCAGTGTTGCTGGCATCCTGAGAGCAAAGGGCAGCTCCTTATGTTCCCAGGAGCTGGCCCAGCATTCTGGACAATCCCAGGGCTGGGGCTGGACAATGTCTCTGTGACAAGCTGGGCCCTGTAAGGCTTGAGGACTTGGACTTGAACTCCTAAATTGCAGTTCTATCATAGATGGACTTATTGTAGGTCAAGAGAACTGTGGCTTAAGTTGTAGGGCTACTTCTGGCCCGTGGAAACAAAACCAATGACTATTCCACAGGGAAACACAGTTCACAGTTGCCGGACAGGCCTCGCACTGCCTCTAGAATGTCAACAGTCAATTTAACTAATGCCTGTTGGCAGGGACACGGAGAAGCTGGCATCCGTGATGAATCCAGTAATGTGAAGTGATGCAGCCGTTTTGGAAAAATGAATTGGCTGTTTCTTAAAAAGTTAAGTCTAGGCAATGGGGAGATAGCGCAGTGCTTAGCAGCGCTTGCTGGACAACCGCAAGGACCTAAGCTTGAGCCCGCTTAATGTGCTGAACACGGGCTGGACTGTGTGCGCACCACCACCGTCGTGGAGGAAAGAGGCAGGGGCATGGCTGGGGCTTGATAACTGCCAGTGCAGCCAAAAGACGTGAGTTCCAGAGTCAAGGAGACTCTGGCTCAAAGCAGTAAGTTGTGGAGTTATAGACTAGGGTACTCAGCACCATCCTCCAGCCCGGGCGCAAGCATGTACCTGCTCACACACGGGTGCACATACCCAGCCCCTCGCACACACACACATACCTCTTTCTCACATGCGTGCACATATGTACATCCTCATGCCCACATGTGCACAGACACAGGCAGAGGGGTAGGCTGAGGAAAGCAGGCCGGCACAAAAGACATCCGTTAGACGGCCCTAGTTATACAAGACAGCTATGAAAATAGTAAAGTCAAACACAGCCTTTCTAGCCCAAGTCTGTCAAAGCCTGAGGACAGTCTCTCTGGCTCTGACTGGCTTCTCACTCTGAGGCTGCCTTGCCCGGCCACATGGTCGTGAAACCCATCACAAACCCCCTCACATTTGTCATGAACAAGTGTGACTTTCCCAGGGAACTTGGGGTATAGAACAATCAGGACTCACAGATCTCTCCTGATGCTGTCTTAGAAACGTGCTCTGCCACAACTCTTAGGCCATCCTTTGGTGGACAGGTGGTGAAGGTTTATCGACTCCTCCTGTGCACATTTAGTTACTTCCACGGTTGCGGCCATGAGCTGTGGTGAAGAGTAGCCTAATGGGTGCTTTGCCCACGCTCTAGCGAAGAGCAGATGTAGCGTTTGTGCGTTGGATGCTTTTAGGCTCCCACTTTCTTTGGTGCCATGTCTCCAGTTTCCCTCTCACCTCTTAGCAATCTGTCCTCTTGTGTATCGGTTTCTAGTCTCCACAGTTCAAACCTCACCAAGGCAAGTCGGGGCCTATCAAAAAACAACCACAACAAGAACAACAACCCTCATTTTGAAAATTGGGCCCATTACTGAGAAGCAAAGTATGAACTGGGGAGGTGGTCCCTAACGCTCTGTGCCTGGCTGTGTCTGGCTGTGACTGTGTGACCAGCGCTGGCGTGCTCCTGCTTTCTCATTCTTGCTTCTCCTCTGTCTCTGCATTTGCCCCACATTGTGTGGTAGCTATGGCAAAGAAGACAAACTGAGCATAAGTTAAAATCTTGTTCTATCTAAACTCTTTCAAAAATCTGGTGAAAACGGTAACTGTTGAAATGTTCTTGGCAAGATAGCTGTGTAAACAGCAATGATATGGACAGAGTGTGATAATTTAGATATGAAATATGCCTAAAACCCATGTGCATGGTCCCAGGGCAATGCCCAGAGGTGGGACTTCTGCAGATGACTGAACCCTGAGGGCTCCGACCTAATCAGTGGATTGATGTGTTCAAGATGTGTTGTTGGTTATTAATATTACTATTGATTTATCTTTTAATTAATGAGTAATTATTCATAAACAGCTGTATAGCCAAATCCCCAAACAGAGACTAGGATTTATTTAATTAACCTAGAGTACAATGCTGGGCAATGGTTACTTCATCCTAAACCTCCAAACCCACATAGTTTCCTACCATTCAGATTCACCCATTATACTTGCTTTTAGTGATATCTTAGGTCCAGTTCATTTCTCCATGTGGTTCCAAGACCTCTCCTCCAGATTTTCCTCCTCCTCCTCTCCTGCTTCCTTCCTCTTCCTCTCAGTCCAGACCAGGATGTCCCACCCTATTCTCTCCATTGTCCAGCAATGTGGCTGGTTATTTTAATTGACTGACAATTTAGAGAACAGATGGTGGCATGTTTACACAAACTTGGGACAGGTGATGCTTAGAATAAGCATCACAATGCAATGTCCAGATTGAAACCAGAGAGTGGGGGAGAGAAATCAGCATTTGAATGAACAAGGGTAAATTGTATACATTCCAAAAGAACATTATACCAACAAAGATGGATGCATAATTTGAAGGCATTATTGGGAAATGGTAGAAAGCAAGATGTAGGGCCTGACCTGCAGAGATAAATCACTAAGGGTGTGGCCCTGAAGTTCGATTGGTCCTTCCTCTCTGTTTCCTGGCCATATGAAGTGAGAGGCCTTGGTGCTCAGCATGTGCTCATGAGGCTGTACTGTCTTATGGGGGGGGGGGGAGCAGGAAAAACAGTTGGTGGCCCAGACTGAAACCTCTGATGCTAGTGGTCAACTTAATCACTTAATCTCTCTGTGATGCATCGACTCAGAGTCCTTCAGGTATGTCTCCAGGAGTGGTAAAGCTGGGTCATATGGTGGATTTAGTCTTAGCTTTTTGAGGTCTCCAAACTGACTTCCACAGCGGGTAGACCAGCTGATGCTCCAAGCACAGCGTCTGAGGGCTCCTGCTTTGCATTAATTTGCTTTGACATCTTTGTCATGCTGATGAAAAGTGGCTGTCCAGAGCATTTCCCAAGTTCACTTCAGAGCAATATATATATAACAAACATATAACAAATATAATAATATTATAGATATATATACTTTTGAGACAGAGATGAGAACATGGAACTGAGCAGTGAGGAAATGGACTCCTAACAGTGTCCTGTCAAACAACAGGTCCCACAGAGAAGGTCTTTACCCAGCCTGGTATCCAGGTCTCCAGCACCAATAAATAAATTAAATAAAGCACCTTGTAGTTACAAGCGAGATTTCTTGTCCCCAAGATCCTTTAAGGAAGCGTTTGTAAGTTCATGTAATTTAGCAGAATGAGAATTAGTAACTTCATGTGCTTGGAAAATTACAGCATTCCGCATTTCCATCCGGTAACAACCTCGCACAACCTAGTCCTGCCCTGCCCTGGGTGACAAGCTCGGCGGTCAAGCTCGGCGGTCAAGCTCGGTGGTCAAGCTCAGCGATCAAGGAATGAGTGCAGAGCCCAGAGGATATGTTCAAAGGCACTCCTCACCCCGAAAAGTGTCTGCACTGCTCAGCCTCGCCTCCAGAAATCAGAGAGAAACATTTGCCCATCAGAAGCTCTTTCTCAGGAACAGCTCTTCAGGGCGCTCAGTGCTTTCTGATCTCCTGGGGGGAAGACACGCTAGCAGCATGCTCCGGCCGTCTGTGCAGCGAGCATGTCAGGGCATGCTTTGTACTGGGAACTGTATCGAGTTCTGGGAGTACAGAAGACGGTAAACGCAGCCCTCCCCGAGGGTCTTCAGTTGACTGAGCACCCCCAGTCAAGGCTGGGCCAGAGACCTCAGCTGGAACAACAGCTCAGTCACAGCATGTGTTCATTTGGCTGAGGGTCAAGGAGTCCTTATATGGCTTGCTGATGAGATGTACCCCAAAAGGCTCACGTGTTGAAGGCCTGGTTCCCAGATGATGCAGTCATTGAGAAGACATTAGGTTGGGGGGCTCTGAGCTGATCCATGGATTAATACATTGACTGATTCATGTGCTGATGTGGTTATTGGAAGGTGATAGGAAGCAGGAGGTAGGGACTGACTGGAGGAAGTAGGCCACGTTCCTGTCTGCCTTTTGCTCCTTGGCAGCTGTATGCTGAGCAGCCATTGTTGCTTCTGCGTAGTCTGCCTCTCTGAGCCATGGAGTGAGATCACTGTGGACTGAGGTCTCTGAAACCATGGACCAGAATAAGTCCCTCCTTTAAAAATTGTCACAGTGATGAAACTAACAAAATGGCACTCAGGTGTGGGCCATGGGCACTGAACTCTAGAGTCTGGGGGTGTCTTGGGGGTACCTCTTGTCTGTTTATACAACTTTTGACTCAGGGGTGATACAGAGCTAGATTTACATTTCCTTCAAGGCAAAGGACACCGCCTTCATGAAGATCCGTGTAAAGGAAGCTTGCTACTGTGACGGGAGGAATCCCTGCCCTGTTTCTCAATGTTATGATTCGATTCCTGTGTTTACTTTGTGGCGAGGGGTTTTGTTTAAGAGTTTGAACCTGATTAGATCGAGTTGATATGACCTCTCCCATCTGCCTATACACTTTTTAATGACCCATAGGCCTCCATCACTTGTCCTCATCAGGAGCACGAGTCCTTTTGAGTTATACACGATCAGGCCTCCCTTTCTGTGCCCCGGCTAAGGGCACGGTGAGCTGAGCTCTGAGAGACTGCACCTTTCTGGCTTTGTGCCGTATACAGAGCTCACGACAGAGCGGCAGTTCTGTGCAGGTCCTTCAGTCTGAGAGTGAAGACGAGGCCAACTGCTGCAACCAATCGATGCTAAATGTTAGATGGAGCTTTGTGATGGGGTGACAGCTTTTGTTTGGCGTAAGATGGATCTCTTTATGAAGTTTGCTTAGTAAAATTTGTTAAAAGTCACAAAAATTTAATCCTAATATTAATTTTAATTTCAAGATTTGCTTCCCATTCTTGATAGGTTTGTTTGTTTGTTTGTTGACAGGGTTTCTCTGTGGAGCCTTGGCTGTCTTGGACTTGCTTTGCAAACCAGGCTGGCCTTGAACTCACAGAGATTTGCCTGCCTCTCCCTCCTGAACACTGGGATTAAAGGTATGCCTCCCTTCCCCATAGTTTTAATTCCTTAGTGTAAAAATTAGGAGAAATAAATAGTCTTTCCCAGGAAAGGACATACCAGCTGGTTATCCATATGAAATGAAAGGACATACCAGCTGGTTATCCATAGGAAAGGACATGCCAGC
>NW_026596962.1:2705634-2707288 GCF_907164565.1 Psammomys obesus
CGGGCGGCGCGGAGCGGGCGCTGGCGGGGCGCGCTGCTGGCCTTCGCCGCGTGGACGGCCGGCTGGGTGCTGGCGGCCGCGCTGCTGCTCCGCGCGCGCCCGGCCGTCCTCCCGGAGCGCTGCACCGACGAGAAGAGCCGGCGCATCCTGGCCGCGCTGGTAGGTCCGCCGCCTGCCCGGGGCGCGTCCGGTCGGGTCCCCACGCGCTCTCCGGGGCCCTCGGGGCGCGTCATCCGCCGTGCTGCCGCGGCGTGGCCACCGCTCCTTGCGGGGAAGGGGGTGGCCGGGGGCGGCGCCGAGGGGAGAGGACGGGTGCATGAAGTCCCCAGGCGAAGCCTGCGCGACCCGGGACCGCCCTCCCCGTCTCTGCACAGTCCAGCGTCCCGGCTCGACCTTCCCGCGCGCCCGGAGCCTCGGCTCCAGAAGAAAGTTTGCGGGCGACTCTCGGGCCCGGCGCTCACAGCAGCTTAGGTGGCCGGGTCTGGGACGGATGCCTCTTTCCTGGGCTACCTCGCCCCTTAGGCCGCCCTTCGGTGACCCCACCGGGGCTGCCCGATCACCCCCACCTGATTAAACCCCAAGATTGCGGCTCTGGTTTCTCCTCCCGGTGACCCCAAGACCGGCCTGGCTGTTCGCGCGGAGCCGCTTCCCCTGGGCCACCCCGCTCCGTGCTCCGCGGCCCCCTAAAGCGGGAGGTCAGAGGATTCCACCAAGCTGCTCCCTGACCTGTCCGGATTGTTGCGGATAGTAAGAACCAGGTCAGGTCAGCGGATGCCCTGGGCTTTCGTCCCTGAAGCAAAATGCAAATTTCTTTCCTTCTTTCTTTCTTTCTTTCTTTCTTTCTTTCTTTCTTTCTTTCTTTCTTTCTTTCTTTCTTTCTTTCTTTCTTTCTTTCTTTCTTTCTTTCTTTTTTTTTTTCGTGATTCTGCTTTGGAATCATACTTAGGGGAGGCCAGTGCAGGGAGGCTTCCCGAAAGGAGGAGAAAGTGGCCTGTACTTGCTTCCTACCTCGATTACTCACGTCCTAAGTTGTGACTACCTGAGCATTTGGCTGGAAATCTAAAACAAAAGCTTAGAAGAGGGCTGGAGTTCAGTTCACTTGTTTAGAAAGGTGGTTTTTGTTGTTTTGTTTTCAGATTGTGAGAATTTCGAGACGTTGATTATTAAGCATTACCTATTTTTAAGGGATCTCTCTTTCTCTCTGTCTCTCTCTCTCTCCTCTTTTGGATATTCAAGACAGGGTTTCTCTGTGTAGTACTATAGCTGTCCAGGAACTGTCTCTGCCTCGGCCTCTCTGCCTCTCAGCTTCCGCTTCTGTCTCTCAGCCTCTGCCTCTGCCTCTGTCTCTCAGCCTCTGTCTCTCAGCCTCTGTCTCTAAGCCTCTGCCTCGGCCTCTTTGCCTCTCTGCCTCTCAGCTTCTACCTCTGTCTCTCAGCCTCTGCCTCTGCCTCTGTCTCTCTGCCTCTGACCTCTGCCTCTGCCTCTGCCTCTGTCTCTCAGCCTCTGTCTCTGCCTCCGCTGCCTCTGTCTTCTGCCTCTGCCGCCTCTGCCTCTGCCTCAGCCTCTGTCTCTGCCTC
Organism: Psammomys obesus; assembly: GCF_907164565.1. Taxonomy (NCBI): domain Eukaryota; kingdom Metazoa; phylum Chordata; class Mammalia; order Rodentia; family Muridae; genus Psammomys; species Psammomys obesus. The sequence goes on from NW_026596962.1 coordinate 2,707,212, forward strand.
CGCTGGCTGCCTCTGCCTCTGTCTCTCAGCCTCTGTCTCTGCCTCCTCTGCCTCTGTCTTCTGCCTCTGCCTCCTCT
>NW_026596962.1:2707298-2717208 GCF_907164565.1 Psammomys obesus
CTCTGTCTCTGCCTCCTCTGCCTCTGTCTTCTGCCTCTGCCTCCTCTGCCTCTGCTTCTGCCTCTGTCTCTGTCTCTCAGCCTCTGCCTCTGCCTCCTCTGCCTCTGCCTCTGCCTCTGCCTCTGCCTCCTCTGCCGGGATTACAGGCGAATGCCACAGCTGCCCCTGACTTTTAAAGACCTCTCAAAGGAGAGTGGAGAAATTAACGCACTGAAGCACGCTTCCTAACTAAATGCTGCTCCTGCTCCAGTTGGCCTGTGCCCTTGACACAGGACATAGACTTTCTGTCCACTGATCAACTGAAGTTCCACCAAGTTTTAAGTTGCAAGATCTCATTACTTTCCCCAGTAACCCCCTAAAAATCCTTTGGATTGCAGAGATTGTTCCTTTTATTTTGGTGAGCCTTGCTGACTAAGACAATAAAATTTAATAGTTTGGCTAAGACCCAGATCCCATTTACAAACTTAATATAATCTTTTAGATTAAAATAGGAAACAAAGCCCATTATTTATTTATTTATCTTTGGTCATGCTGGGAAAAGCCTAATGGAAATTAAATTGCCTGACATAATTTAAGTAATTGGTAGTCATAACTTTCCCAGCATTCCAGGCTGCAAATTAATACCAATTCTGTTTAGAAGCTCTACCAATACATCTTCAATGTAGCCATGTGGGGTCGTTTTTAGTTTGACAGAGAGCTGAAAAGATTGATTCTGTCTTTGACATCTTTCAATCTTAACTCTTGCCAAATTCTCAAAGCCATTTTCCCAAAGTTTGTTTGTTAGAGTCCCAGGTGAAATGCTGGGGTGGGGGGCACGGGGATGCGGCGTGTGAACTGGTCTTCAGCCAAGAAAAGGTCTCTCTTTACTCTTGAACCTTCTTTCCTGATGCTTTCATTCTGAATTTGCCGAGGGGAACCTGAGAATGTGCCCTGACTCAGCTCCTACGCAAGACCCTAACTTAGGGCAGACTAAACCGCAGTTTCAGCCAGGCAGCTGCCAAGCAGAGGTTGGCATAGTGGCCTCTGAGGGCTGGGTCTGAATCACGCCTGTGTCCTGGCTCCCCCGGCACTTTGCATTTCGTCTGGCTTTCATCCTACATAATAAAACCGGTTGTTATTTTTCTGACTGGCCTCCAGACTCTCATTAGCTTTCACTGTGAGTATCCAGAGCACATAAGAAATTAGAGCCAAAGGGAGGTCCTCTGTGCAGGGCCAGGAGTACTGGAGAGTGGCCCATGCTGGCAGCCTGAGTTCCCAGGCCCCAGAGTGGCAGGTGACATTGCTGGCCGCAGGGGAAACCTTACCTACAGAATACAGCAACCAGGTGGTGAGGAGCTGGCCAGAGGATGGGGGAGGGTCTGCCAGTCTCCCAAGGGTCTCCTGCACTTTCAAAGCTAACGTGACTTGTTTGAAAGCTTCAGGCCCTGGGTCCTTTGGATTCCCAGTGTCTTCCCTTTTGTGTAGCTTCTCAGCATACTGCAATCATGGAAGGGGTACTCCTGGGCTGGCTGGGAGGTCCTTAAGGCCTTTCTTTGGGGGAGCTGAGTGGTGAGGCTCTGCTGGGCTGAGGAAGGGCTGGGAGCTTTGTCAGGACACCCCTAGCTTCTGCAGGTAGAGAGCCTTAGAGAGGCAGCATGCTCTCCGCCAGCACCTGCTGATGCCTGCTCTGCCCAGCAGCAGGCACAGTAGCACAGCCCATCGTACTTCACTTAATCCTCTTGACAAGCTCCATGATGTGTTCACTTTGAAAATAGCCCATTTTGCAGATGGAAAGAATTAAGCCTGGGAAGGCCATGTAGCATTGTCCTGCTTGGCAATTTTGATGTGCTGAGGACTTAGATTCTAGTTGGTGCCTTGAACAACAGAGACCCTGGATGCTTAAAATTTTCTACAGTGCAAACCCTGAGCAGCAGCTTAGGGGGTCTTCCCCCCAGCAAGCTGTTGTCAAAGCCTCAACAGTCTTCCCACAGACTGTGGCATCCAGAAGCCTTAACTGTCTAGGCCTGGTTAGGTGCTATGGAATTCAGTGGCCTGCCAACATTTGCCTACATTAAAGGTTAAAACAAAACAAAAAACGGGGCAGGGTCATCTTTTCGTGATAATGGAGACTGCCGGGGCCCCAGGGGACACAGCACCCTGGGCCTCTGCCCAGGACGAGCTCATAGCAGTGGGGAGCCCCTCTCTGCAGAGTCAGCTGTGTCTTCAGAGGAGGCTTTGCACACTGGGGTGCTGCTTGCTGGGGTTCTGCAGCACGCACAGTGCAGCTTCGTGGAGAAGGCCGGTTCTCAGGAAGCCTGACTGCGGGGTGTGTGCGAGCTCAGTGCTTCAATGCTGTGTGTGTGAGCTCAGTGCCTCAGTGCTGCGTGTGTGCAAGTTAGTGCCTCAGTGCTGCGTGTGTGTGAGCTCAATGCTTCAGTGCTCACCAGGCTCATAGACGAGCAGTCCACAGTGGTCAGCCCTACATGCACATTCGAGCAACGCCAAATGTACTGAGTAAGTTGTATGCACATGCGTGTTACATAGGCTCTGTAACACAGAGACACACACTTATAGGTCCCTATGCTATTTAAAGAAGAATTTGGGAAGGGGTCATGGGAGCAGCTGGAGGGGGAGGGGAGGGCGGGAGGGATGTGATGATGATGATATGTATACACAACAACAGGAAAATAGGTTGACTATTAATTTTATTAATGTAAACTGTGCCAGCAGAGGTGTGCAGGACACAGCTCAGCTGGTGACTCATTTCCTCACACGTATCGGGATCTGAGTTCTGCTCCCAGAACCCACTAAAACACCACACGTGGTGGCACATACCTGTGATCCTGGAGATCCTAGAGGAGAGAAACAGTCCAGTTTTAAACACAGACCTACTGAAGCCCCCTCTGTTGAAACGCTAGAAGATGCTGCTAATACAGTAAGCCAGCCATTAGCACTCACATATCGAGAGTTTCCAGATTCCCCTTTAAGCTTGTAGTCTGTATGTTCAGCTTATGGTGTCTTATTTGCCTGACTAAGTCTTTCTCTGCACCCAGCAGGCACCAGCATGCTAAGCTCAGAGAGTGTGGTTTAGCCAGCCACAGGGGAGAGAGCTCTCCACCTGTAGAAGACAGACGGGCAGGAGGTAGGGCAGAGCCTGCATCTTGACACAAGGAACAGCAGCCTCTCTGCAGTAAACGCACCTGCGTGTGCTCGCGAGCACACTTCTACTGTGGATTTCTTTCTTGGGCCATTGAGAAGTTGTGGTAGCCAGCAGGCTTGGAGGCCTCTGACCTTCACATCCTGCCCTTTCAGACACTAGGCTGTCTAGCAGGAAGCCAGCGTGGTCCCCAGAACGCAACTGGTGTGATCCCTGCCCCGCACTCCCCTAGGCTGATGCAAACTCAGTGGCACTCTCAATGGTTCAAGCGTCTCCTGACTCCTCTTTGGAAATTGCCTTCCAAATTTGCTGGGGTGAATTTCCTGGACATTTCAATCGTTTTTATTTGTTTCATTGCTGAAACAGATTTGTATATAAAGCAATGTGTTGATGGACCCAGTACAGACAATGGTCACACGGCTATTTAATGTGTGTGTGTGAGACAGAGAGACAGAGACAGAGAGACTAGGATGCCCCCGGGTGAGAAGGTTTTTAGTGAACTTGACACATTGGGAAGAGTGGATGGAGACAGGAGAGTGACTGCTTTGGAGGCAGGGTTTGTCTGAGACAGACTGGTCTCATAGACGGCCGTCACTCTGCTCAGTTTCCCCAGTGTGAGGACTACAGGTGTGAATCACTGTGCCAGATTTGAAGTAGCAAAGTTTAGACTTCTGCATGTGTGTGTACGTGTGTGTGTGTGTAATGCATCCGACAGAGCATGTGTGGCACTCAGAGCACAACCTTGAAAACAGAGTCTCGTTGACCACCACGTGTACCAGAGTCCCCTGTTTCTGCCTCCTTTCTCGCCAAAGGAGCCCTGGGATCACAAGCTAGTGCTCATGCATCTTCGGGTCTTCATGACTGTGCGACAAGCTTCGCCCACCGAGCCATACTCCACGCCCTGGAATAGCATCTTCCTTAGAGCGTGCTGCCGCTGCTCTCCACCCGGAAGTGCGCTTTCTGATTCTCTGGCCACTCGGTGCCTCATCAAAACTTGGCAGAACCCCCCTCTTCTCTGCCTGCTGACTCGGCCCCTCCGCCGTCAGCGCTGAGCTCATGTCCCTGGGAAGCCTGACCCACTCTCTCATAACCAGGTCTGGGAAGCTGCAGAGAGGCTCAGGCTGCCCAGGGCCAGGAGCCAGGGATGGCGCCTCTGACTGTGTTGGACCTCGTGGCATCACCTGTGATGCTGGACAGTTGTCCTCACTGCACACTCTCAGAAGCAGGTGCACAGCCCATGAGGGGCAGAGGCCGGGCCAAGCCAGCCCGCGGCGACAGGAACTGTGAAGCCAGCCCGGCCCCACGGTTGTCATCCAGCTGTGAAGCGGCCTGGGAGCTGCCCGCTGAGGTGGCCCCGAGCGCACTCACTCACAAGGGGTACACTCAGAACACTGTCAGTGTTGACTTGTTTGTGTCCAGGTGGGGACAAAGCCTTGTTCTAGACCCATCTTGATGGGACTCACCAGCTCCTGCGTCTGCAGTGTAACCCATGGTTGGTGCAGTGATGAGGAGAGCCAGCTCCCCTTCCCCACACGCTTCTAACTCATACCCAGAGGGGAGCGTCTCAGTGGCTGGGGCCTAGCCAGGGCCTCTTCTAAGGCTTCCTCTGGGCCCCGCTCCTCAAGTGCCCCTTTGAGCACTGTGAGTGTCCGCAGCCCCAGCAAAGGTGATCACACAGCGCTTTCTTTTCCAGCTCCGCCCTGAGCTTCATGCAGGAGCATTTCCAATTAAATTACCGCTGCAGCAACATCAGAGAAATGCCGTGGAACGGGTCCAAGCCACTTTGGGTACTGCGCCGTTTCTCCTGTTTAATTTAAAAGGAAGGCAAGACAGTGCCGCCTTTTCTTATCAGGTTTATTGTAGACACGTGGAGCTGTGAACTCGGATTGAGCAGGGAAACACTTGGACAGTGAATAGCGTATGCGCATACAGCTGTGAGACCACACTTTCACCCACTGGCTGTCTCAGTACCCACCTTCCCAAGGCCATCTGGAAAGACGGCCCAGAGCTAAGGTCAAAGGTCAGCATTCCCTCCGCAAAGTCCAGCCGGTCGGTAGAGTGCTGATGGTACAAGCACGGGGTCCCACGTCCAGATCCTCACTGAAAGTCAGGCGTGGTGCTGCACACCCGTGATCCCAGCAATGGGGTAGGGCACACACAGGCAGACACTGGAACCACTGGCCTGTTGGTGTAGCCAAAAAGTGACTTCCTGGTTTATTGACAGACCCTGTCTCAAAAAGTAAAGTAAAGAGCAATACAGGAAGGGACCCACAGTTGACCTCTGGCCTCCATATACACAGGTATATACACCCCACGACCACCACTACCTCCACACCACACCACATCACCATCACCACCTCCACCACTACCACCATCACCACCATTCTCCTCCTCATCACCATCGTCATCACCACCATCACCACCATCACCACCACCACTATCACCACCACCACCACCACCACTATCACCACCACCACCACCACCACTATCACCACCACCACTACCACCTCCACCATCACCACCACCACCACTACCACTACCACCACCACCATCACCACCGCCACCACCACCACCATCACCTTCACCACCATCACCACCACCACCACCACCACCGTCATCCTCAACATCAGGAGCAGCAGAGCTCTGAGCTTATGGTGTCATTCTCTAGCTGGGAGCTGAGGCACAGCACTCTCTTTCTATTTAAAATGCTTATTTTATTTCATGTGTAGAGTGTTCACTACACTCATGTGTGTGCCTGGTGTCTGAGTCAGAAGGGGGTGTCAGACACTCCCCCAACACACAGATGGCTGTGAGGTGCCATGCGTGTTCCAGAATCTGAACCCAGGTCCTCTGCAGGAGCAGCGGGGGCACCGCTGAGCCCCTCCCCGGGCTTTCTTCCTGCAGAACCCTGTCGGAAGAAGGCCTGGAGCGTGGTGTTTGATTAGTGTGAGCCTCCGTCTCTGCTACACGGAGGTCTAAAGGGCACCAACGCAAGTGTGCCCCGTCAGCAGGAAGCCTGCGGGAGGGGCAGCCCGGACCTGTGGCTTCGGGCCTTCAGGCTGCTGTGAAGTTAGTCTGAAAGTGGCTGGACGGTGCAGGCACCACCTTCAGCACAGGCGGGCTCTTGGCTGACGGGAGTTTTGAACCTCTGTCTTCAGTAGTCATGAAAGCCCACAGTTTCTTGTTAGCTGCTCTGTGGTCTGGTGTGAATGGTTATGTCTTGCATGTAGGGCGTGGGGCAGTGCCAGTCGTCAGGGGTTTCTTGGATGCACACAGTCAGAGCCCAGCAGGGACCGCAAACGCCCCGTCATTTCAGCCTGAGGCCACTGTGGCCAAATGAGTCATGAAAGCCTGTGGTTTCCAGACAGCTTTTGGTTTTGAAATTATTTGTGTGTAGGCACTCGGAGTTTATTTTCCTGACTTCAAGGCACATCTTATAATCATCTCAGGGGCAGTAAGGCTGACTAACGCGAAACCAGCTCCTGTCTTTGAGAAGAACATGCTGGCATGTCTGACTGTGGCTCGAGGCCATGTTGTTCTTTGCACACGCGCTTCTCGCTGGACTGTACACTGTGAGGGAGGCAGAACAGGCTGGATGGAGGAGGAGGAGGCGGCCCCAACCAGGCGGCATGCTGGGGCGCCGCAACCCAGCAGGGAGAGAGTGGTCAGGCCCCCAGCTCTCAGACTGGAGATTCGGCCAGAGTGTCCGCGCTGGTCATCCGGGCATTTTAGGAGAAGCAAAGCAGGGCGAAAAGACACTGAACAGAGTTATGACTCTTCTCCCTTCACTCCCTGCCCCTTTTGTGCTCCTTCCTCTTTCTTGAGGACTGACAGAATAGCCTTCCTAGGGAGCGATGGGAGGCTAATCAGGTTCCCACATCCCCCAAGTGGCGCCATCCTGGAGCCCCATGATGTTTGGGAGAGACTCCCCACCCCCGGCCTCACTGCAGAAGCAATTGCAGACTGTCCCCAAGCATCCAGAGCGTCACAAGGCCCTCCTCGCCTCTGTCCGCTCCAGGAGCAGGAGGCATGTTATCTGACATCGTGGGGGCTGGAGGAATGGGAGCACGGAGAGCACACCACCTCAGGTGTGACGGCGAACACAGGGGTGTGTTTGTAGGAAGGGCAGCGCCGTGGTCCGCCCGAAGGTAGACGAGGCCTCACCCAACCCAGCTGCTCTGGCATGGGCATGTTAACGGTCTGTGGATGAGCCTCGTCGTGACCTGGGTCTGCTCTCCCAGGGCTCAGCTTTTCTCAGCCTCCCCCAGCCCCCTCCTCAAGGAGACACTCTTGAACTCTAGATGTCTGATTTGGAAGGCCACGTCCTCAGCTCGACTGAGTGACATAATCATGAGACTCTTACCATGAGGGCTGTCTGTCTGAACCTGCCTCTCCTTGGATACCAAAAAATCAACCCAAGGGGCTCGGTTATCCCCACCACAGCCTAGAGTCTGGGTAGCTACACATATCTTTTCCATGCTGAGACTCACCTCTGCGTTTCTTTCGATACTCACTGCCGCAGGATACAATGCAGCTATGCTGTGTTGCGAAGGATTAATGACAAGTGGGATAGTCTGTGCTCTGTGCATACCATTTAACTGTTTCCGGCTGGAGCGTTGGCCGGGCAGCTCACAGGTCCAGGAGAGCCCACCTCTCCCATCTGGACTGCTTCTCTCCTCGGCTCGTTCCCAATTCCCCCTGCAGGTGCCGATGTGTGCTTCTCCTTGACCCTACCGCTGCCCTGTTGTGACCCACTGTTCCCTTTCCTTCCAGTGCCGGGACTACCGCGGCGGCTGGCTCACGGGCGCCCTGTGCGAGGACCTGTGCGTGGCCGGGGAGCTGCTGTACCAGCGCTGCCTGTATTACGAGCATGGTAAGAAGGTGCTGCAGGCCCAGTGGCGCGGCCGGACTGTGGTCCTCAAATCCAAGAAGGAGGCCTTCTCCAGCTTCCCAGCCCTCAGTCTGCCGGAGGAGGAGGCAGGGCCGGGGGACCCGGGTATCCCTGAGGCCGAGCTGCTCCTGATGGTGGCCGGGGAGGTCAAGAGCTCGCTGGGCCTGGAGCTGCCCAACACCAGCATGGCCCCGCTGTGGCCCGCCAGGCAGGGCCCCGGCTGGCGGCGGCAGCTGGCCAGCGCGTGGTCGCTGCTCCAGCAGGAGGAGTACTTGTACTTCAGCCTGCTGCCGGACCTGAGCCGCCACATCCTGCCCGTGCTGGGATCCTGTGGCCACTTCTACGCCGTGGAGCACTTGGCAGCCGGTAGCCCTCACCACAGGGCACTCTTCCCACTGGCTGACGCGGGCCAGGCACAGGCTATCAGCCACATAGCCCTCAGCTTCCTGGACATGGTGAGCCATTTCGACAGCGACTTTGCCCACCGCCTCCACCTCTGTGACGTCAAGCCCGAGAACTTTGCCATCAGGAGGGACTTCACGGTGAGTGAGCAGGCTGCCATGCCTTTGGCAGGGAGAAGAGTCTGGTCTGTGTGGGAGGGAGGGAGGTCTCGGCCTCCAGAAGGAAGCCTCGTAACTTTGGGCAGCGTTGTGGCTCCCCGTCCCTCCCGTTCTAGACCACTCCCCGCCAGGTCAACCAGAGGCTATAAGTAGCTGCATCTGCTGCTCCGTCAAGTCCAGTGAAGGAGCCTCAGGAGCAGAGTGCAGCAGGAGGCTCAGGAGGTGCTCACTTCCTTGAGGGCAGCTCTGATGCCTCGGTAGTGCTGGTCTGGGGTCTGTGTGGGTGCAGGGGATGGGTTCCCTGACAGGGATGGTGTGGTAAGAGCTCCAGGGCTGTTCTTCCAGGCCAGGCGCTCTGTGTGCACAGCACCAGAGCGCTGAGAACCCTCAGCGGCAGCCAGCGGCACTCCTCTGGGGAGGGGCAATGAGACCTCTGCACACACACATGGAGCTCTAGTGTCTGCGAGCCGGGAAGGCTCTCAGGGATGGTAAAGGTCTGGCCCCGCTGCCTTTGCACATGGGAGGCGCCCCCCCCCCCCCCGGCACAGGGGCTACACAGCTGCAGCAGAGCTAACTGTGGCGGACTAGAGGTGACAAGAGGCATTTGCATGTTTTATTAGATAGTATCAGACGCCTTCCCTATTGGCTAAAAGTAGTGTCAGGTTCTGCTGAGTCTCCCAGCCCTGGTCTCAGCGCCTCCATGGCCAGGTGCTGTGCCACCCAGCAGGAAGCGGTGATGGGGCCTGTGATGATGTCATGGGCACAGGGTGGGCAGTGGGGAGGGCTGTGCTTTGGTTAGTCACTCCTGCAGCAACTTCATTGTTATGCTGCAAGCGCTACTCAGACTGGATTGCTTATTGTGGGGGTTGGCCCATGGACCAAGGCTCTTCCTCCTGGTTAGGACATTGAGAGACCAAATAAGTTACTGCTGGGCCATGGCATTTCATGGTAGGCTGCGCAGGATTGACTCAGCCTTTTTTAAAGCAGCCTGAAATCCAGGGGTCAACATTTGCCTCCAGTGTTGTATGTAATCAGGTTTTTGTCCTTGCTCTCACTGTGTCCTTCTAATGCCCAGGCCATGCCTGCTCTGGAGGGTCTGAAGATTCAGGGGTAGCTTTCAATGGGACAAGACGGACCTGTGGGGCAGTTCTGGTGAGTCCCAGAATGTTCTGGGGCCCCTAGAGAGGGGCTCTGCTCCTCCCTGAGGACATCTTAGTGGTTTTCCTTATCTTATCATCAGAGAACTTGGTAGCAATGAAAATTCTTTTTTTGTCACATCTATCTATCTATCTATCTATCTATCTATCTATCTATCTATCTATC
>NW_026596962.1:2717218-2816140 GCF_907164565.1 Psammomys obesus
ATCTATCTATCTATCTATCTATCTATCTATCTATCTATCTATCTATCTCTATCTATCTATCTATCTATCTATCTATCTATCTATCTATCTATCATGTGTATGTCATGAATGTCACAGCATATGAAGAGAGGTTAAATGTCAATTTGTGGAAGTCAGTTTTGTCCTTAATGCCATGTAGGCTGAATTCAGGTCCTCAGGTTTGGTGACAAGTGCCTTTACCTGCTCATCCATCTCACCAGCCCAGCCCTGTAAATTCTCACACCGCACCTCAGACCTACTGAACCTGAGACTCTAGAGAGGGCCAAGGCACCAACACTGATCCAATCCAATACTCAGAAAGACCAAGCAGGAGGGTGCTGAGTTCAAGGTCAGCCTGGGCTACATGGTGAGATCTTGTCTCAAAAACACACAAACTAACAGACAAGGCATGCTCACTGTGCCTTTGCTCTATGCTCAAGTTTGGGAACCTGCATTCCTGCTTCCTGAAGATGGGCTGTGTTTTTGAGCCCTGGATGACCCCTGCCCTGATTTGGGAGAGGGGTTTATAGAAGAGGAACAAGAAGATTTCAAGTCTTCCAGTGAAGGCCTTCAGGGTTTATGCATTACTTACTAAACAGCCATGAAAGGAAGCGACCCCAAACTACACAAGCGCACCTTTCAAGCAGCTGAGATGCTTTGAGAGAGAGAGAGAGAGAGAGAGAGAGAAAGTACAGGAGGACCAGGAACAACTCAGTGAATGGAGAGGAGAGGGTCAAAAGCAGTGACGACCCTCTGAGTCCCTCTGGTGCCAGATGAGGTTGAAGCGGAGGCCGCTGCTTACCTCATTTTGTGTAGGATGAATTCTGTGATTCTCCCAATGCTGAGAAATATCAGGAAGGTTTTCCTGTTTGCTTTGTTGCTGTTCTTATTTTAGGCATACAGGAGCAGCAATTCATTCTAGGCTACATAGCATAAATTAAAAAATAAATCTCTCACAGGGAGATGAGCAGAACAGTGTCACAGAAGGGGCTGAGGAGGGGCACAGAGGCTGGTGAGAGTGCTGGGAATTAGCGAGAGAATGGTCCTCACCCTAACGATAAACCATGAAGAGAGTAAAGGTTTGTTAGCATAGCTCTTTTAATTTAAAAAATTAAAAATGATTTCAATATTTTATGTGTATTGCTGTTTTGCGTGATGTATGTCTATGTGTCACTTAAAATCTTTTTTGGAAGTTTAAGACAGGATTTTTCGTGTAGCTCTGGCTGTTCTGGAACTCTGTAGACCAGGTTGGCTTTGAACCCAGAGATCTACCTGCTTCTGCCTCCTGAAGGCTGGGATTAAAGCCCACTACCACTGGGCTTAAGATATTTTATTTTTTATGTATATGAGTGTTTTGTCTGCACGTATGTCTGTGAGCCATGAGTGCGCCTGGTGTCCACAGAGGCCAGAGGGAGCATCAGGTTCCCTGGAGATAGAGTTATGATTGGTTGTGAGCCACTATGTGGGTGCTAAGAATCAAACCTGGGTGCTCTGAAAGAGCAACAATGATTAACTGCCACCTCTCCAGCTCCAGTTCTTATTAGCTTTTAGTGTTTTTAACCAAGACAAGTGACAAGATTACTTCTTGTCACTAATTAGTTTTGACCAAATAACGAGACAGCAAAGATGGGGAGAATGTGTAGGCTTGGGATATAGCTCAGCAGTAGAGTCCTACCTGACATGCACACAGCCCGGCTCTATCCTCAGCATTTCAAAAGGAAAAAAAAAAAAAGACATCAAAACACTCACTTTTGCTGTGCAATAGTGGCTAACACCTTTACTCCTAGCACTTGGGAGGCAGAGGCAGAGGGATGTCTGTGAGTTCGAGGCCAGCCTGGACTACCGAATAAGTTCCAGGACAGCAAGGGCTAAAACAGAGAAACCCTGTCTCCAAAAACAAACAACAACAAAACGAAACAACACAAAACAAGAAAAGCCCGCCCAGCCGCTTTAATGAGGACAGAGGGGTGGCTCACTGTAGAAAGCTTACGCTTACTGGGCCTTTGTGATGCCCCCTCCCAGTCCCCACTACTTCCCCCAAAATAGCAACAAAAGGAGGGGGCACAAAGTGGGAAGAGGACATTTTAGAGGCTGTGTGTTGGAATGTAGAAAGGGAGAAATCGGGGTAGATATGATCAAGAGACATGGTGCATCTGTATGAAATTTTCAGAGACTAAATAAAGATATTATAAAAAACAAAAAACTTAACTTCCCGAAACAAGTAGGTAACAACAAACAGTTTGCCTTGCCCGAGTTCATTATTAGGCAAAGATCATGAAAGAGGGAAAGGCTCTCCGTGCTTTATTTTCATTGTTCTGCAAGTCTGAAGATAATTTATGTCTCTGCTGCTGTTTTACTAATAATCCCCAAGAGGCAAGCGCCTCTCAGCATCAACCCTGCGTGAAAAGGAGAAAACAAAAGTAGAAGTCAGCAAACACGCCTTCCGAAGCTGGATGACACCAGCCAATGAGCCCTCTCTGAGATGCTACAGGGTTTGTTTGGGGCGGGGTGTGTGTGTGTGTGTGTGTGTGTGTGTGTGTGTGTGTGTGCTGACATTTCACAATGGCCTGGAGCGCTTGTGAGATGCCAGCTCCATCAAAGATGTCACATTTTGAAATGACTTCTTATCTCCAAGCTATCAGCTGTTGGACTTGGGCAGACTCCAGATTCTTGCAGATTTGAGGTTTTTTTTTTTTTTTTTTTTTTTTTTTTTTCTTGTATCCAGGTGGTGAAGGAAAACCTGCATAATTTATAAGTTATTCTTCTTCTGGTTTTGAAGCCTGTTTGGTTGGAAGCCAGAAAGATAAATCTGAAATTTCAGCAGTCCCCAAGTTCTTACTGTGATGATGGAATTAGTGGCTGATGCTCTCTGGTGGGGCTCATACATGCTGATCCTAATGTCAGTGTCATTTGCCTGTGGCCCATCTGGTTGGGTAGTTGACATGGATTCCAGATGGGTCATAAACAGAGCAGCCTGTGACTGCCCATAGTCTTGTGGCTCAATCATCTGTCTCTCACAGCGTTTGTAATCCTCACCCTGAGAACTGTGCAGGAGTGTGGAACTTAGTAGAGTCAAATGGAATTCTTACAACAGGCCTGGACTAGCGGAGGTGGAGGACGGAGCTGCGCCTGATAGTGAGTGTCACGTGGACCTGGCACATCTACAGCTCTCACAGAAGTCACTACTGCCTCAAACAAAACACTTCTGCAGGGACACAGGATGCCTGTCCCACTTCTGTTCATCTATCCTTGGATAGAAGCCATGCTTGTGGTTAATCATCGTGACCAAGGACTACTGTCTCAAAAGCTCTGATGCTACTCTCTTTACTCTTGTCTGTCTGTGTGTGTGTGTTCACATGTGTAAGGCAGTGTTATCTATCACCATCGTCACCACCACCACCACCACCATCATCATCATCAGTTTAGGCAGGATTCCCTGCTAGCCTGACCCTTATCAAGTAGCTTGGGGTAGTTAGCCACTAAGCCCAAGGGATCGATTTGGTTTTGCTCCCTCAGCTCTGGACTTACAACACTTTCTTTCTTTCTCTTTTTCATAACATGACTTCTGGGGATGGAACTCTGGCCCTCGTACCCACTTTTCTGACTGAGCACTCTCCTCGGCTTTTTTACTTTAAAAGCTTCCCTTCCCCAGGCCTCTTCATATGGATGTTCATTTCACCAGCACCTGTGTCTTACCATAACGACGCTTCAGTATTCTATTCTCAAGTATCAGTGTCCTCTAGAGAAGCTTCACTGCTTATTTCTGTGGACAAACATCATAGATGGTCAAAGAAGAAACAGGAGGAGGGGCTGGAGGGGCTCAGTGTTTAGGGGTGCCAGCTGCCCTTCTGGGGGGACCTGAAGTTGGTTCCCAGAACTGAGGTCAGTGGCTCACAACCAGCTGTAAGCAGCAGCAGGAGAGCCAGCCTCCTCCTCCAGCCTCCAGGCACTTGCACACTTGTGGCACACTTGTGGCACACTTGTGGCACACTTGTGGCACACATGCGCACTCATGCACATAGCACAAATAAAAACAAAGGTTTCGAAAACAGCAGAAAGAAAATTCATTCCAAGTTGTTGTACACAATATACTCTTACAGTCCAAGGTGAAAGTGATATGGTTGGCCACAGTCCCAGAGCCTTGGCTAGACTTAGTGACATCAAAGGATTTTTTTTTTTTTTACAGTAAAACTTTAGTTGATGATCTACGGTAGCAGCTTGTGTAAAGGAAGCACTTGTACACAACACTCTGGGGAAAGAAGGTCATGGCCTGGGCATTTCCTCCTGACAGGTGGACTCTGTGGTCACAGTCCTGTGGTCAGCACCTCCACAGTCACTGTGACACATGGACACCAGGACAGAAGGAACCACAGGCCCCCTGCAGGGGCCACGCCGTGATTCCATCCCCGCCCAAGCTGCCATATTGCCGTGTGCTTTTTTGATTTCAGGTGGTAGCCATCGACGTAGACATGGCCTTTTTTGAGCCTAAAATGCGGGAAATCCTTGAGCAAAACTGCACAGGAGACGAAGACTGCAATTTCTTTGACTGTTTCTCCAAGTGTGACTTTCGAGTGAACAGGTGCGGAGCCCAGCGTGTCAACAGCAACCTGCAGGTGAGCAGCGTGAGGGGCTGGCGGCTGCAGGTGGCAGCACGGCGCACGAGGCTGCTCTCTCCCCTGCAGCTCCTCTTGAGGCTGCTGGAGAGCTTGTTTGGGGGGCCAAGCAGGGGCCTGCAGCTACTCCATGCCCCCCGTGGCTGCAGGATGCACGTCCTTCTCCCTGGGGAATTGAGCAGGAGGCACTCGCCTAGCCAGCTGATCAGCCCCGGTGATCCGTGGAGAGGCTTGTTCTCAGCCAAACTGCCTCACACCTAAGCAGAGTCATTCTTCTGGCCTCCCCGTCAGTTCTCACACAGGGAGAAAGGATGCAAGCCAGAGTTGGGTCCACTGAGGCTGAGTACACAGGAGCCCACCGAGAGAGCAAGGCGGTCCTGAGAGAGGGGCCAGCAGGGGAGGTTGGCCATCATAGGCAGGGCCGGCGGCAGGGGCTCACAGGGAGGATGAAGGTGTGGGTCCTGGAGGTCAGGCCTGAGGAGATGAGCAGGACTGGCCTCTGGCTCATCAGCCCCAGCGCATTGGCAGGTAGGGAGACTCCAATCCCAGGCTGAGTTTCTCTCCCATTCCTTTTCTTCCACATCACCATCCTTACCAACCTCACCTGATCCTTCCAGGCTGGTGGGTGTGACCATGGGCCCCCAGGTGCCCAGCCAGCGAGGGCAGCCTGGAGGATGCCCACGCTGCTTAGCTCACTGCCACCTGCCACGGTCACTCTCTCTCCTGTCCCCGTGCCCTAGAGACTCTAATTCTGTCTCCAGCCCCTCCCCACCTACAGCTGCCCCTAGTCTATCCTCCCAAGGAGCTTTAAACCTCGGGGCTGATGGGAGTCCTGAGCTGAAGCACAGCAGATTAAGCAGGTGCGCAAGAAGGCACACCTGGGGCTTTCCTACCCTGAAGGAGAGCCCGGCAACAGAGCTGTCAAGCTGGTGGAGCTCACCCAGGCAAGGCAAAAGCCAGGCTGTCAGTACAGCATCTACACAGACTTCGGGTTGAGTGCCAGGGTCGTCAGGTATCTCCACTTCAAGAAGGCCCATCCGTGACATGGGCTTTCGGGGTGCCATCTCAGCCCCTTCTGTGTGGAGCTACCCCTGGATAGATCTGTGATTCCCCAGCCCTTGAGCCATGCAGACAAGATGGTTTTCACCCAGACCCTACCATCTCTGATGTCATCGACAAGTCTCTGCTTTCAGAGAAACCAAGAACTGGCAAAAATGGCTCTGTGGGTAAAGTCACTTGCCAGGCCCAACGTCTTGGTTTTGATTCCTGGAATTCACATGGTAGAGAGAACTGACTCCTGCAAGCTGTCCTCTGACCACACACACACACACACACACACACACACACACACACACACACGGCTCTTACAGATTCACTGAAAAGCCGGTGGAACCTTGAACCAAAGAAAACTGGTAGAACAGGTGTAGTGAGACACAGATGACAAAATCCAAAAGGCTGAAGAATTTAGGAAATTATCTCATCTCGTCACTTAGAGACATAATTAAAATTATGCTAACTAACACTCAACAATGATATGCTTTTGCCAGTTGGGACTAGTCCTTAAAATGCTATTAATTAACAGGTGATGCTCTAGGGAGTTAGGTGAATGTTTCCTTAGAGTGATGTGACGTTCTGGCTTTGCAGCGGATGTGGACACACTCATCCCTGTGCCTGACTCTTTACTGACCTTGAATACAGCTCCAGAAGGGAACACGAGCTTTGTTTGTGATGTAGTATAATGCACTAAATGAAAAAGGTCAGGTTGTAAGCCAGCTTTGTAGTATGAGTTCACCTTTACTAGATAAAGACAGATGCACTCATACTAGTTGGCTTCCGTCGCTGTGACAAGATGCCTGATACAAACAGCTTAAGTGAAGAAAATTTCCCTTGGGTCATGATTGCAGAGGTTTCGGTCTGTGGTCAGCTGGCTCCTTTTGGGGAGAGACGGGGCGTAGCTTCCTGGCTGGGGCACGCGGCGAAGAAGAGCTGTTTACTGCATGGTGGCAGGGAAGCAAGGCCAGAGAGGAAAAGACTCCATCCCTGCCTCCCTTGCAAGGCACACGCCAAAGCCCTGGCTCACTCCCAGGTCTTAATGCCCCCACCGTGTCCTCACAGCACCGTTAGGTGGCTTGCTAGGCCTTCGGCACACAGGCCTTTGAGGCACCGTTAAGGTGGAATCATTACCTGATGAAGTCCGCTGCTGTCTCCAAGAGCATTTGGCGGAGCCATGGCCTCAAGCAGAGCCTGTGCTGGGCTTGTTCCTCACCAGCTCCTGCCTGTGCCTCTGCTAGAGAGGAACAAGCCAGGCAGGGTACATCCTCCTAGACATTTACATTTTTGCATAGGAAACTGGTAATCTCTAGTCAAAAGAAGTATTCTTTTAAAGTATTATCTTTGCAAGTAGCGGAGATGGAGGTGAAAGGTGCTCCTTGCCGATGAGGGAGTTTGGTGAGTGAGGCTAACAGAAGGCCTGAGGAAAGCCAGGCGGGAGCTGTTGTCTGGGCACTCCCGGGAAGTGCTCATGAGCCTGGGGACCTGAAGCCGGGGAGCAAACGCTGTGTGAGTGCCTGGGAACAGCTCCTCGGGCCTGTGCTGCTCCCAGTGCTGGTGCAGCCGAGGGTGCCCTGCTTCGCAGCACTGACCTGTCGCCTTCCCCTCAGGTCATCTGTGAGAAGATATTCCGGCACTGGTTCTCCCCCGGGAGCCCCGAAGTGTCCCCCCAGCTCCGGCTGCAGCTGCAGCAGGCCACGGAGGAGTGTGCGCGCCCCGGGGGCAGCTCCGGGGGGTCCCGGCCGTCGCCCCAAGTGCTCCCCAGGCTGCGGTGGCTGCTGCAGGCCGCCCTCAGGGAGCTGCAGGAGGCGGCCGAGTAGCCGTGGTCCTCGAGGGGACAGCAGCGACCCTCAGGCCAGTTCTTCTGCCCGAGCCATGCACGGGAGCTTCCACTTCTGGCGTAGGAAGCAGCGTGCACCTGGCCTCCCACCTGCGGCTGTGACTGGCCCTGCCCTGCTCCCCTTCGGCCGTGTTCGTGCTCTCCGCTGTCCCGGTACTCTTCACTTGACTTGTGGACGTGCCAGGGTGGAGTCCCCGAAGAGCACACACACACCTTGTCAGCAGAGATGGGGGCCACTGCGTTTCCCCGAGAGCCGTTAGCGAGCGGAAGGATGAGTGTGGGCGCACAGAGGAGATGCTCCCAGATCAGTGTGTGCGTGGGTGTATGCCCACAGGCGTGTGAGCGCATTTGTGTATACGGATGTGTATTGTATATACATGAGTATGGTGTGTTTGTAAATTCGCGTGGGCTTGTGTATGTACATGGTGGGGTTGCACAGATTCTCGGAATTAGGGTGTTCCTGAATGCGTGTGTGTGTGTGTGTGTGTGTGTGTGTGTGTGTGTGTGTGTGCTCGCTCGCATGAACCCGTCATCGCGCCTGTGAGTCTGTGAGCATACCCAGGGTGCACTCACGTGTGAATGCCGAGGTTGCGTGTGCCTGTCAGGGTGGAGGCTGTGTGGCGCGGTGGCTGTTCCGTGAGTGCGCCCCGGACGCTTGCGTAGCCGGCGGAAGTGTGATTTTCCTCCCGGGGAGTGTGGAGCAGCAGCCTCTAGTGCTTTGCATGTTGTGGGATTTCATGGAGCGCTTCGCCGAGCACGCTGTTCCTTCTGCGTGGCACCGCGTGTCTGCAGGGTGCGGCGTCTCAACCACAGGGACGGTGTAAGCGGAGAGCTGGTGGGCTCTGACTTCGGACCTCCGGGGAGCAGCTCGTGTGTGCCGCACTGTGGCACTGTGGGCACAGGCCACACGGGCGCCGTGGGCTCCCTGTGGTCTCCCGGCGAAGGTGGCCCGCAGACTTGCACAGGGCTAGGCAGGCTCTGCAGGGCTCCGGCGGAGGAGGCTGGGACCAGCAGGCGGACACTCGGCCACCGTCCTTCCGCCAGAGCTCAGTGCGCCCACACCGCACCAGTCAGGGCACTCGAGAACGATGTGATGCCTTGAGGGTGTGGAAGGTGAGCCAGAGGCTTACAGGGAGGGAAAGACAAAGGTTGAGGTCTGAGGAGTGTAGGGAACGACGGACACCTCACCTTTCTCTTCACGAGCCACGTTCCCCGCCCACAGCACCCACCCTCTGACCCCCGGGTGTGCTCCTGGGAGCTTCGGGCAGTGGCACGAGAGGACAGACGACAGTCGGAGGGCACACCAGCCCTGACACTCAGACCTCAAGGCTTTTTGGAGGGGCAGGTCCCCTGCCTTTCCCACCCCCTCATCCCAGCCCCAGCAGTTTGCCAGGCAAAGCGGGCTTTCTTAAAGAGTGCTCTCTGTGCTGCACCCGAAGGCCTGCTTTCCGGTTCTGCTCCTCGACGGGAGCCCGTGTGGGTCACTCGGCAGAAGTCAGCCAGTCGCCAAGCAGGTGCCCAGGTCTGGGCTGGCAGGGCGTCACAGCTGGTAATGCCCCGTGGCCTGCAGAGCGGGGCTCCCGCTTTCCAGGCTGAGGCAGCTGCCTCTCCTGGGCCTGTTCCACAGCAGTGGAAGAGTCACAGGAGGAAGATGGTGTGAGACAGCCTGGACGGCAGAGAGGCGCTCCGGGCTTCCCCTGGGGGCCTTGATGCTTGTGACCACTGCTCTGCCTCTGCCCTGGGAGTCAGGTGGCAGGCCTTTCTAGTGGCCCCAGACGGCTGCAGCTGCTAGTAGTTCTCATTTAACTCCAAACGGAAATACATGTGCAATATGTAATCACCCGGCACGGTAGCATCCCTTTCTGCTGGTTTTTGGCTACCCATTTACACACCACACACTCCCTGACTGAAGACTCCTTTTAAGGCAGTGGTTCTTAAAGTGTGGTGAAATTCTTTTGTTTGTTTATTTGTTTAAACTTTTCAGAACACTGCCTTTTATATAATAAACAAATATGGCATTATCAGTGTTTCCGCTTTTGTTTGTTTTGTTTTGGGAGGCTTGGGGTTGGGTAAACAGCCTTGGGCAAGCTAGGCCAGCACCATGTCACTGAGCTACGAACCCAGGGCCATATTTAAATTTGATTTTTCCAAGACAGGGTTTCTCTGTGGCCCCAGCGGTCCTGGAACTCACTCTGTCTCCTCCTGAGTGCTGGGACTAAAGGTGTGTGCTGCCACACCTGACTCATACTTAACACTTCTAACGGGACAAGCGAGAGTGGTTGTGCTAACACAGCTGAGCAACTGTACTCATGAGGAGAAACGCTGTCTCAGTTACACTCACCACACACAAAACACGGTCTTTACCTTACTCGGGCGCAGCAGGGTGTGCCTGTAATCCCACTCAGGGAGGCAGAGGCAGGCGGATTTCTGTGAGTTCGAGGCCAGTCTGGTCTAGTCTACAAAGCTACAAAGCAATTCCAGTACAGCCAAGGCTACACAGAGAAATCCTGTTGCTATAAACCAACCACCACCACCAGCAATAACAACAAACCCCAAACAAACAAAAATAACAAAAAACTTAACCAATCAAACAAACAAGCAAAAAGACCCTATAAAAAACACAAACAAACAAAAAAAAACCCAAAAACCAAAACCCAAAACAAACACACCCAAAAACAACCCACCCAAAAACCTCATTAAAACTGGGTTTGTGTTTTTTTAACCAGGGGTGAGCGTGAGCACAGTCCCCTCTACCACAGATTATGGAGTTTTCTGTATCTGGGAAAATCTCGGAAAACGCACATGCAGAGTGTAATGGATAAGCCTCGCCCTGGAAAAACCGCTTTCATGACCATGTGTCTCCCCTGCCAGAATTGGCTTGTCTTGCTCTGAGCCTTCCGGTCACAGGCCAGTTTTCAGAGATTATCCTGGTTAGCGCTATCATGACCTTTTGATAAAAGGATGTGCAGCCTGTTGATGTATGGCTGACACCTACCCACAGGCTTCCGGTTCTCTTGCACAAGCGACACAATGATTCCTGGATCCCTGAGCTGGTCATTGAGTGGGGTCACGTGATCATGAAAGCACAAACACTGCTGACATTGCTGAGCTCTCAACTCACATAAACGGAGGCGCCAACAGTGTGTGGGCTGGCCTCCTAGCTGTGCTCCTCCTCCTCCGAGCTGTCCTCCTCCTAGCTGTCCTTTTCTTAGCTGTCCTCCTCCTAGCTGTCCTCCTCTTAGCTGTCCTCCTGCTAGCTGTCCTCCTCCTAGCTGTCTTCTTCCTCCTAGGTGTCCTCCTCCTCCTAGTGTCCTCCTCCTCCTTCTAGGTGTCCTCCTCCTCCTAGCTGTCCTCCTTCTCTGAGCTGGCTGTCATACAGGAAAGCTACAGGAGGCCTGGGGATCGGGAGGGAGGGATGCATAGACAGGGAGAAGGAGAGGAGAAAGGATCTCATGTCTGTCAAGGGCAAGCACTCAGAGGTTTCTCCCTGATGGTTCCCACCTGCTGCTGGCACTGTCTGTTCTTCCTACCTGATAATCAAGCCTTTAGCACCTGAGCATTGGGGGACATTCCAGATCTGAGCATCAAAGGCAGCTTTGATGGCTCAGTTTTGAAAAGATGTAATAGAGGGCTGTCTGCATCCTTGCCTTGCTTGTCTGATCTGCAATTTTGGGTAAGTGAACATGCTTCCAA
The DNA here is from genome assembly GCF_907164565.1 of Psammomys obesus. Lineage (NCBI taxonomy): Eukaryota > Metazoa > Chordata > Mammalia > Rodentia > Muridae > Psammomys > Psammomys obesus. The sequence goes on from NW_026596962.1 coordinate 2,728,433, forward strand.
ATAATTGTCCCACCCTTCGGATCTGAGGTCCACCTGGAAGACACTTAACAGCTGACAGTCGCCTTGGTCCTGCTCCCTGACCTGCTCAGGGGTGTGTCTTTTACTCTAACAAGTGCTGAGGCTTAGCATCATTAGAACAGAAGAGCTGGCAGGATGGCTCAGCTGGTGAAGGCACATGTTGCCAAACCTGCCCACAGGTTTTGATCCCAGGAACCCATGAGAACTCACTCCTGAGGCAGAAACTCATCCAGACCACAAACTACTCTGCAACAGTGTGAAAGTGGGATTGAGGTATTTCTCCTGAAAGGTCTCTCACTATGAGTTTGTTGTTTATTTGCTTCATTGATTTCACACCCAGAAATAAGACAACTTGCATCTTATAAGATCTGGAGAGACAGCTCAGTAGTTAAGAGTACCGGTTGCTCCTGCAGAGGACCTGGGTTAAGTCTACCCACATGGCAGCTCATAACCACCTGTAACTCCAGTTCCGAGGGACGCTGTTAGGCCCAGCAAGAGCCTAACTTCTGGTGAGACAGATTAAGGGAACTCGGAGACTGAATTGATGCAAACAAAAGAGGTTTATTCAAGCCATCTCATGATGGGGCTGCCCTCCAAACCATGGAGGAACAGCACCAAGAGACAAAAGCCTGGGGTTTTTAAAGGAAAAAGCGCAGGAAGCTGGGGTGTGTGTGTATGTGTGTGTGTGTGTGTGTGTGTGTGTGTGTGTGCTTGGCAGTTTAGGATTGGGTGAAGGCCTATAGGGTGGTTGACATTTAAAATGATTGGTTCATTTTAGGTGCCCAAGTCCAGTCAGTCTGCCCAGGACATCTGGACCAGTTGCCAGGCAACTCTATCTCTACTGCATTTCTGGACATTCTTCTGCAGCGGGGTGGAGACCTTTGGCATTCCTTTGCAACAGGGTGGGCCTTGTCTCAATTCGCCCGCTTCTCCTTTCTCCTTCTGCTTTCTGGAAAAGTACTGGGGGAACTTAGTTTAATATGGGGTATAGAATTCATAAAGAAACCTATAAATTTAACTTGTTCTTTTCAACGTGATGCTCTGTTCTAGCCCCCATGTTCATTGGAAACTACATGGGGCAACACATACATGCAGGCACACGCCACACATAAAACAAAAAGAAAGAAAATATTTTTAAAGGATCATGTACATGCACTTTAAATTTTATTTTACATGTATATGCCTGTGCACACGTGTGTGTGTGTGTGTGTGTGTGTGTGTGTGTGTGTGATAGCCCACATGTGGTGTTCACTTGCCGTATCAGAAAAGAACTTGTCAGTTCTGTCCTCCCACCATGGTTCCAGGGATTATAGGCAGGAGGGCAGGCTTGGTAGTGTTAGGTCCAAAGGAAATTACATTTCCATAGATTCTGGCAGTGAAACAAAGGCAGCATCCTCAGGAACTTGTGAAGCGGTTCCTCTCTACCAAAGGAGCCATTTCCCTTATCACTGGCAGAAGGGACAATAGAAATCTGTGGCTTCTACTAGAATATCAAAGCGCATGCTGGCCTCCAGGCTCCCTCAGTCTCACAAGTACCCGCTCCATGTTTCTGAGTCCATGCTGGCATCCTGACTCCTCTCAGCTCTTCTTACCTTCTTCCAGACCCTAAACTGCTGGAGCCCGCTGGCAGAGAAGAACAGTACCTGAGTGGGGAGTGAGGATTTAAAATAATTAAAACAAATCACACTACACATGGGATGGCTTGAGAGGTCTGTCAATATGATTGAAGCAGCATGGGTTTATTCCAGGATTTATTTTTTTATTGGTAAGGCAAAAACAAGTCACATCAATACAAAAAGAAAAGGTTCTTGGAAACCCCAACTTCTTTTCAAAAACTACCTCCCTACATCGGATATAGTCCTTTTCTAAAACTAATTCAATAAAGCAATTATGGTCCAAGGTCACACAGACAAGCTTTTAAGGAATTTGGAACAAGCTCTTAAGGAATTTGGCAATACCTCCTTCCCTCTCTGTCAAGGTGAAGGCCAAGGTGAAAGCAGTCTTTCCGCTGAGATCTAAATATCAAAGCAAGCTGGCAGACCAGTGGCTCCCAAGACTAAACTTCCTTTAGCTCAGAAGCATCTCTCCCCAGGGCTTCCATTCTCCTTTCAACCCTGCTACCTCCACCATTCACAGGTCTTTGTCTTCTCTTGCCCTCTCTGTCTTCAGTTCTCTCTACCCACTGCCCCTGGCTGCCTCTGCCTGCAGCTGCTTCTCTCCTGGCTAGGCCTGCTGTGCTGCTGTATTCAGTCTCTGACGTTCTGCTCTGTACTACTCCATATGTCTCTGGCTGTTCTCTTCTTCTACAACAGATCTATAATAAAACCCTTCACATTTGGCCACCTTATCCCAGCACTCAGGAGGCAGGGGAAGGCAGAACTCTGAATTTGAGGCCAGCCTGGTCTACAGACATAGTTTCCGGACAGCCAGGACTTACAAAGAAGGGAAAAAATTTTTTTTTCCTTCAACTACTCCTTAGGACAGTCATGTTAGCAAGTGACGTTACCAGCTGAGCCATCTTGCCAGCTCTTCTGTAGCATCTCTAAGGAAGCTCGGCCTCAGAAATCTGTTAGAGTAGAAGACACACCTTTTGAAAAGCACAGGGAGCAGGACCAGGGTCAATGTAAATCATAAGTGTTTTGTTTTTGTAACAGTATTGCTTGGTTCTTGAATGTGAATATTTACATGACAACGTTGCATCAAAATGTTGGGCACTGTTATAAGGTTCTAGCTCATGCAGAATTCTAGAACATCTAGGTCATCATACTTAACATCACAGCTCCTAAACAGTGCAGGGCTCCTTCAGGCACCTTGGCCCTTCCTCTTGCTGCATGTCTCTGCTTGCATTGCTGAGGACCTGGTGTTTCCATCTGACCCTTAGGCTGTGCTGGCAGGATCTCAGAGTCCCCTGTTTTCTCCTGTTTGACCCTGAGCAGCCATCTGTGGGGACTCTGTTCAGGTCATCAGAGAAGACCTGAATACTCTGCTAGGCACAGCTCCCCCTTTTGAAAGCACGTTTGCCTTTGTTGAGATCAGCTTTGAGAGAACATACAGGAATACAGGTTTCCTTCAGGCCCTTCCAACATTCTGAGCCTTCCTGTGGTGCCATTTTCTTCTCTTTAATCACTGCTCCTTTCATCCTGTCCAGTGTCCTGACATTTCTTTGAAGACAGAGATGAAACCAGAGTGAACAGCATAATAAGAGGTTATATAATTTGGGAAAGCTAAACCATTTTTAAAATTGGCGCTTTTGATCAGTGTCCCTGCTTATTGTAAACATGCCTTCTGCCGAATTGTGAGCGTGGCTCGTTCTCTCTTGCAACATTTGCTGGATTCGTTGGTAGGGTAATTCTTCTCCAAGTCTTAGTTCTTCCAGACACAAAGAAACAACCCAGCCCTCTCCTACTCACCAGGTGACTGCATAGGTACCAAAAGGTGGACTTCTCCTGGTGGCTGTCAATGGGAGAAGTGGACAGTGTCCTGGGAGCAGCTCTCCTTCCAGCAGTCACCCTGTGGCTCTTCATAGGCTCATATCTGTGCATACCCAGCCTAGGAACCATCTGGAAGGATTAGGAGGTGTGCCTTGCTGGAGGAGGTGTGCCCTAGGAGGAGGAGGTGTGTCCTTGTTGGAGGTGTGTCCTTGCTGGAGGAGGTGTGTCCTTGTTGGAGGAGTTATGTCACTGGGGGTAGGCTTTGGGGTTTCAAAAGCCCAAGCCAGACCCACTGTGTCTCTTTCTCTCCCTTCTGCCTGTGGATCAAGACATCTTGAGCCACTGCTCCAGCACCATGACTGCACTGCTTCCTGCGGTGATGGCAACACACTAACCTTTAGAGTGTGTAAGGCAGCAGCAAGGAAATGCTTTCTTAAATGTTTGCCTTGCTCATGGTGACTCTTGCAACTATGGCACGCCTCTAACCCTGCATCCTGCAGTTCCCTGGCCTCCAGAGTCTCCGTTCTGGGTTGTCTTGTGCTGAGAGGTCCATCCTTAGCTCCAAGCTCCAGGAAGGCCAGCAAGGGAGCACTAAGATGGAGCCTACGAAGGTCTGCACTTTGTGAACGCTCATTTGCGGAACATGAAGGCTTGCTTCCTCTGCGGGTTTTGTCCAAGAGGCTTCTTTTTTATAGCAATAGTTGAGATGAAAGAGAGAGAGAGCAAAAATCAATGTTTCAGCTTGCACTTGAAGAATGAACTCAACAAGCCCATGTTTCCTTCTCCTGGTGGCAGAATAGACATGAAGTTTGCCACTTCACCAGGGGACTACAGTAGCAGGAAGCTGTGTCCCAGAACTTGATGCCATCACAGCAAACTGTGCCTACAAGCTCAGGCAGCGACAGCACTGAAATGCTGGGTGTGGAGGCTCATGCCCCTAATCCCAGCATTTCAGGGAGTGAAGCAGGAGGAATTAAGGGCAGGCCGTACTACATAATGAGTTATAGGGTAGCCTGGCTGTAGAGTGAGGCTGTCAATAAAACAAAGCAAAACAAGGTGTAATAGAAGACTTGTAGCTTCCCAAACCTCCAGTTTCTGTCATAAACAATGGTTAAACCAAACCCCTGTATTAGCTATGGGCTGTCACTCACAGTCCTACTTGTGTGTGCAACACACACACACACACACACACACACACACACACACACTCCTCACTGGCTATTTGAAACAATACTAGGTCAAACTGTATCTGCAGTAAACAGACGTAGGGCCCTAGCCTGCCCCTGACCCTCCTCTCCCCTCACCGGCACACAGTGCTCCTCTCAGGGCAGAGGAGGGCAGGAGGAACCATCGGAGACATCCCAGGGGGCTCAGGCTTGCTTAGGGTACCATCTAGAACTACCACTGTTGGTGTGAAGCTGAGATCATGGCTGCCTGGAAAGCAGGCTTAGGTGTGAGCAAGCATGTGCGCAGAGAAGAACCTCCTAGAGCAGTCCAGCCTGATGGCCAGGTGGCATGTGTACTCAGAGGGCACAGGGACCAGGCCTTCCACAGCCCTGTTTCTGCTTGGTGCCTGGGGGTGCTGTGGCCACTGTGGGGTCCCGGTGGATGTGAGGGAGGCTTCTATACTGCTCAATAGTACGAGTGTCCATGTCTGCTAGCAAACCACGTGACACAAGAGGAGGCTCCCACCAAACCAGTGGAGCCTCAGATTGGGCCGGAAACAAGGCAGTGGATGCTTTCCCCCATTCTGCAGGAAGTCCCCTCAGGTGCTCTAAGGCCTGGCACCTCCCCAGAGTGACAGTGGGATGATTGTCTATCCCAGAGTTCACATCAACTCCCCATTGGACCAAAAGCTGTATACTCTCATTTTCTTCTGATGACAGTGTCCTTTGCTTTACAGAAGCTTTTCAGTTTCATGAGGTCCCATTTATCGTTGACCTTAGAGCTCAAGCTGTTGGTGTTCTGTTCAGGAAGTTGTCTCCTGTGTCAATGAGGTCAAGGCTCTAATGCACTTTTTCTTTGAACAGATTTAGTGTGTCTGGTTTTATGTTGAGGTCTTTGATCCACTTGGACTTCAGTTTTGTGCAGGGTGATAAGTATGGATCTATTTGCATTTTTCTACATGTAGACATCCAGTTAGACCAGCACCATTTGTTGAAGATGCTATCTTTTTTCTATTATATGGTTTTGACATCTTTGTAAAAAATCAGGTGTCCGTAAGTGTGTGGGTTTATTTCTGGTTCTTCTATTCGATTCCATTGATCCACCAGCCTGTTTCTATGCCAGTACCATGCAGTTTTTATAACTGTTGCTCTATAGTACAGAGATCAGGGATGGAGATACCTCCAGAAGATCTTTTATTGTAGAGGATTGTTTTAGCGATTCTGGGTTTCTTGTTATTCCATATGAAGTTGATAATTTTTCTTTCAAGGTCTGTAAAGAATTGTGTTGGTAATTTGATGGGAATTGCATTGAATCTGTAGGTGGCTTTTGGTAAAATGGCCATTTTTATTATGTTAATCCTGCCAAGCATGGGAGATCTTTCCATCTTCTGATATCTTCTTCTATTTCTTTCTTCAGAGACTTGAAGTTTTTTTTCATACAAGTCATTTGACTTGCTTGGTTAGAGTTACACCAAGGTACTTTATGTTCTTTGTGGCTATTGTGAAGGGTGTTGTTTCCCTAATTTCTTTCTCAGCCCATTTGTCTTTTGTATACAGGAGGGTTAAATCTGACAGAAGGCTAATATCCAGAATATATAAAGAACTCAGAAATTAAACAGCAACGAATCAAGTAATCCAATTAAAAAATGGGTACAGAGCTAAACAGAGCTAAATTCTTAATAGAGGAATAGTGAATGGCAGAGAAATATTTAAAGAAATGCTCAACCTCCTTAGCCATCAGGGAAATGCAAATCAAAAGGACCCTGAGATTTTACCAGAATGGCTAAGATCAAACGCTCAAGTGACAACACATGCTGGCGAGGATGTGGAGAAAGGGGAACCTTCCTCCACTTCTGGTGAGAATGTAAACTTGTACAACCACTTTGGAAATCAATCTGGTGCTTTCTCAGACAGTTAGGAATAGTGCTACCTCAAGATCCAGCAATACCACCTCTAGGCATATATCCAAAATATACTTAAGTACACAACAAGGACATTTGCTCAACCATGTTTGTAGCAGCTTTATTTGTAGTAGCCAGAAACTGGAAACAGCCCAGATGTCCCTCAGTTGAGGAATGGATACAGAAATTGTGGTGCCTTTACACAATGGAATACTACTCAGCAACTAAAAACAAGGAAATCATGAAATTTGCAGGCAAATGCTGAGAACTAGAAAAGATTATCCTGAGTGAGGTATACCAGAAGCAGAAAGACAAATAGGGTATATACTCACTTATAAGTGAATATTAGACATATAACATAGGATAAACATACTAAAATCTCTACACCTAATGAAAGCTAAGCAAGAAGGAGGACCCTGGATAAGATGATCAATCCTCACTCAGAAAGGCAAATGGAATAGACATCAGAAGAGGGAGAAAACAGGGAACAGGACAGGAGTCTACACAGAGGGCCTCTGAAAGACTCTACCCAGCAGGGTATTAAAGCAAATGCTGAGACTCATAGCCAAACCTTGGGCAGAGTACAGGGAATCTTATGAAGGAAGATGGCAACAGAAAGACCTGGAGGGGACAGGATCTCCGCAAGGAGAGCAACAGAACCAAAAATCTGAGCCTAAGGCTCTTTTCTGAGACTGGTACTCCAACCAAGGACCATGCATGGAGATAACCTAGAACCCGTGCATAGATGTAACCCATGGCAGCTCAGTATCCAAGCGGGTATCCTAGTAAGGGGAACAAGGACTGTCTCTGACATGAATTCAGTGGCTGGCTCTTTGATAACCCCCTTCCCCCTGATGGGGGGAGCAGCCTTGCCAGGCCACAGAGGAGGACAATGCAGCCAGTCCTGATGAGACCTGATAAGCTAGGGTCAGATGAAACAGGAGGAGGACCACCCCTATCAGTGGGCTGGGGAAGGGTCATGGGAGGAGAAGAGGGAGAGAGGGCGGGATTAGGAGGGGATGGGGGCTACAGCTGGGATACAAAGTGAATACACTGTAATAAATAAATTTAAAAAGTGAAAATAAATAAAATTAATTTAAAAAAACACAATAAAGGAATGATGTTAACAACTCCACCCCCCCCCCCCCAACAACAAAAAAGCTGTATAAGAAAGTGCTTGCTGCTGGGCAATGAATGTAGATCTTCATTTGACGCTGGTCTCCAGAGTCTGTTTCCCTGCTTCTTGACGCTGTCTCCCTCACCCTCTTTTGGATCTAGGTTCCAGCAGCTGCTTTGCAAGTCATTGCTCAGGGGCTGGGCATGATAAACAGGCTACTGTAGGACTTTTCAAAGTTCTGCCTACCTGGCTTTCTTTTCTTTTCTTTTCTTTTCTTTTCTTTCCATTTCCTTTTCTTTTTCCTTTCCTTTTCTCTTCTTTTTCTTTTCTCCTCCTCTCCCCTCCTCTCCTCCCCCTTCTCTCCCCCTCCCTCTCCCCTCCCCTTTCTTCTTTCTCTCTCTCTCTCTCTCTCTCTCTCTCTCTCTCTTGGTATCCTCTCATGGCATCACCTGTCCCTGAGAATATTAGGGCATCGTCTCACATTGCTTGAGGGCTGAGCAGGGGCATGTGAGTATGTCACAGACATCCTGCCATTGTGAATCACAGTTTTGTGCAGGAGAGATTATTGACACACATAGGCCTCCAGGGACATGAGCATTTGTGCCTCTTTGCTTGAAGTCACTAACTGTAGAGACAGAGTTGTCCTTACTCACTCTGCCTTGTAGCTTTCTGAGGCTGAGGTACTATTTCTGAGATGGTTCAAGTTTATGAGGCTCTTAAAGATGCAACACAACCACCTCATGGCCTAGATTACCACAATTAGCCTTCTTTCAAAGATGGAGGAGGCGAGGAAGTGAATGTTTACAGGGACACAGCCCTGTCTAAGACTCTGATGTCAAGGACTTATTCTCATGGGATTGCCAAAGCCTTCCTCTGGTCCAGGCAAACAATTGATCACTATGTGCTAAAACTAGCAACCACAGCTTCCCTCCCCCACATGACTGCCACCTGAGACGGCCCTTGTTTGAGGCCTCTGCTATCGGATTAGCTAGACCTGCCTCCTTTTTGGGATGTAAAGAGCAAACCCACCTCCATTGCTGAGCTTCTGGGTTGCTGCTGGTGGTCATAATGTGTCTCTTCCTGTGTGCACCTGATCCCAGCTTCTCTGCATATGTGTTTGTCCTTTCTTTGTTTCCTAAACCATCCAGCTCAAAGTGAAAGGTGGTGATTCTGCCCAGTGCTCTCCTCCAATCCTAGAATTTCCCAGGAAGAAAACCCAGAGTTTGGAAAACTGCACCGATTGGGAACAAGGGTCTTGGTTCTGGGTCCTGAGCCAGAGCACCTGGGTTTCTGGCACTCCTCCATGCTCTTCGGAGGCGCTGTCCGTGCAGCATCTCTGAACCACCTCCATCCTCAGCATCCCGTGGCTCTGCTAGTGCAGAGGACCGAGGAGGATGGCACACAAACAGTCAGCTCTCCCAGCTCCCAGCATCGTGCTTAGGCTACAGACCACAGCTCAGAGCCAGAGCTCAGAGCATAGAGCCAACCCAGGGACACCAGGGCTTTAGACAGAATCTGCCTGGGTAGTAGGGAGCATAGAACCAGGGGAGCATCGGGGGAAAGGCCAGGTCTTCTTGGTGGCAAGCGAAGCTTCATCACTCTAGCACAATATGGAAGGCCATGTAGACTGACCAGCCAGGCTGTAACAGCTGAAGGGGCTGCAGGAGGCTGGTGGAGACCTGGCTCTGGATTCTGCAGCCACGGCTCCACAGAGCCCTAGGCAGGAGCTGAGCAGCCAGGAGCTGATGTTGCCTAACCAGGGAGGGGCCATCTTGGGAAGAAACACCAACCTTCCTCCTCAATTCTTCAGTGAGGAGTGTTACAAATGTTTAAGACAAGAGAGGCTGAGGCCAAGGCGTGCAGGAGAAGGGCAAGGGGGCAAAGCTATTAATGAAGTTGAACTCTTCCCTGCCCCGTAAGAGCAACGTGCCTCAGCTCACCTCTGATGCCTCGGGAGCCCCATGAGACGGAGCACTTTACAAAAGCAACATATTCCCTAAGCTGCTTGGAGCCTGGAGACAACCACAATGTTCTTTTTTCACAATAGTGCAATTTATGCAGCCTCCTGAAGGCAACTTGCCAAATTTAATTCCTTAATAGCAGCAATGGTGATGCACTTCATGAGTGCAGAACTTGAATGTTTGAGGACGTTTAACGCCAAGATGCTTAAGAGAGAGCACATCCCAGGCTGGGCAAACTCACCAGCTTTTTTCTTTTTCTTCCTCCCAGGGGAGAATTTCTCACTACAAAGCTGGAACCCCGGGGGCAGTTAATAACAATGAGCATGATGTAGAGTGAATTATGTGTGAGCAGTAAGGATGTATGGCAAGACCTGCTGGGGAGAAGCCAAGAGGGCAAACAGGTGGGCCTTGGCCAGGAAGTGTGCAGGAGATCTGGGTGAGGAGGCTGTGGGCTGGCCTGCTGTGAGGGGAGGGCTGGAGACCGCAGAGAGGACAGTGAAGAAGCTCACAGGGTTCCTCCAGGGTCTGGGCTTTGAGGACGTGCCAGGAAGGAGAGTTCAGGGCTCTGTGGAGAGCAGAGCTGAGGGCACCGGGAGGACAGCACGGGGCTCTGACGGGGTCCCGGCACACCTTGTGAATGGCAGCTTCTGGACAGAGTCCACTGACTGGCCAGTGCTGTCCAGGCAGAAGTTCCAGAACCTCTCCCCGCTTTCCCACCACCAGAACTGAGAGAAGGGGCCGCCACTCCCGCTGACGTGGACTCCCTTGCAGTCAGTAGCAAGCTAAGTCTTCAACAAGCCTCGAGAGGCAGGCTGTCCACACCCAAGCACAGCATCCAGAGAGGGTGCTAGGCTGTGTGTTCCGCGGTGGCCGGCAGAGGGCCTATGCTGGGATGAAAGCAGTGACGTTCTGGCCTCTCAGCTCTCAGTTTCCCAGGGAAACTTATTTTGAACTGTTCCATTTAATAAGATTATGGGCCAAAGCCTTGGGAAAAAAATTCTAGTCTATAAAAATCAAGGTTATTTTTGCTCTGGTCATCAGCGTAGAACCATCCTGTGTGGAAAATCAGGAACTCTGCCCTACATCTGAGAGCGCCCAGCTTGGGGCGCCCTACCTGTCTCCCGTGAGAAGCTGTGTGCGTGAGCCGGCAGAGGCTGCTATGGCAGGCTGTGCCCACAGCGCACTGAAGCCGGGTCTGAGCCGGTGCCTGCTCTCTGAATGGCAGCTCGTGGCAGGTGCTGCTTGCCCAGCCTGCACATGTATGTCATCTATGTCTAGCTGCACTGTGATTTTCCTCGGCTTGTCTGGTTATGTGAGGTCCGTGTGCGCCTGGGTGTATTCGTGTGAACCACGTGTGTGCGGTGTTCCCAGAGGCCAGAGGGGAGCATGAGGCCTGTAGGACGGAAGTCACAGGCAGCTGTGAGCACGACTGGGTGCTCAGGACTGAGCTTGGGTCTTCGCAAGAGCAGCCAGTGCTCGGACAGCAGAGCCAGCTCTCAAACCCCCATTGTGTGGTTTTATCCTCTCTTCTCTCTGTCTCTCTGTCTCTCTCTCTCTCAGGAAAACTGGGTATCACAGGTGAGGGAGGCTTGGGGCCGCAAGATTACTCCATGGGTAAAACTGCCAGCCACCATCTCTAATGAGCTGAGTTCGGTCCCCAGGACCCATATTGTGCAGGGAGAAAGCAGACTCCCACGAGCTGTGCCCTCCACACACACACTCGCTGTGGCATACATACACCATGCACAGACGAGGTTACACACGACCCCATCCACTCTCGCATGCCACGTCCTTCAGAACGAATAAGTACATGCAGATTTGAACAGAGATGAATAGGGCTGTGTCTTAAATATAAGCAGACACAGGTGACACGGCTTAAAGGTCCCTTCTCCCTCCTCAGAGACGGAGCAAGCTTGTGGTTAGCCGTTGCATTACAAACTCGGGGTTTCTGAAGCCTTGTTCTCAGGTGGTTACGGTTCAGGCAGAAGGTGCTGGCCTGAAGAGAGCCGAGTGTGGACTTTCTGATGGTCGTTCACTCAGGCCATCGCTGGAGGCTTTGCTGCTTGATTTGGGGTTTTCAGCCTGAGGACCCTGGGGACAGCGTGTTGGTCTCTGAACTGTGATGACAGCTGTGGCCACAGTCTGACCTATATCCTTTCTGTACTCTGGAGAGGTGTGAGCCCACACATCCTCTCACATTCAGCCTGAGCTGGTGTGAGCAGCTTGTTGGACGTGCGCTTGAGCACATCTGTGTCCTGGCTCTACCATTTGTTCTTGGATCCATCTTCAGGCTGTGTTCTCAAACCTTCCCAGGGCCGTAAGCGCCCTACCAGGGGCCAAATGGGGATGGGGGACCAGGGAGGACAGGAGGTGCCAGATGGTGACCTCAAACCTTCCCAGGGCTGTAAGCGCCCTACCAGGGGACAAATGGCGAGGGGGGGGGGCTAGGGGATGGGGAGGGAGGACCAGGGAGGACAGGAAGTACCAGATGGTGACTTGGAAAGTTCGTGTGGGGTGGGGGCATGGAGAAGCTTCCACTCCAGGTCAGGGGTGTGCTGATTTTCAGGTCGTTGGCAAGCACCTCAGAAGGCAGCTGCTCCCTCTGCTGCTCCTCAGGGTCCAGATGGGACCGTGTAAACCCTACTGTGGATTTTCCTTGGAACATGTAGGTCTGGGATCCCTAATGAAGCTGTCAGCACAGCTGACTCCTCCCTGCTGGAAGGACCTTGGGATGGGAAGGTGAACGGCAGAGCCAGAAAGCCTGGGCGCCTGCTCCGGGAGAGTGGCTGCAGTACGGCAGCCTTGGAGAGTGGCTCTTACGCCTTTACCCAGTGGTGGGTCATGCCCACCATCTACTCGTCATCTCTCTGACCCGGCTGCCGAGGCACCACCCACCTCATCCAGCCACCCTCTGTGCCTTCCCATGGTAGCCGTCCCCTGAGAAAAGTCTTGTGATGGAATTACTTTATTTTCAACTACAAAGTGAGATGTAACTGTTCTTTTTCAATTGATTACTAGTATATGGGGGCCACATGTTCACAGTGTGTGGGTGTGTGGGTGAGTGTGACCGTGTGAGTGTGTGTGTGACAACTTTCCAGAGTCAGTCCCGGGGCTCAAACTCAGTTAATCAGGCATGGATGGCAAGCACTTTTGCCTGCTGAGCCATCTCGTCATCTAGGACATCAAACTGTTCTCGAGACAAAGCGACTCAAGACCTGCTTAAGGTAGCAGAGGGCCCAGCTCTTTGCGCGGTGACACGACTGCACGTACTACACGTGTGTTGTGCGTCATTCATGGTGGCCCTGAGGTCAGGAGGCCGCGGCAGGCAAAACACGTCTAGGCGGAGCCTAACAGAGTTTCCCGTAAACTGGAATGGGCATCTCAGCTGGGCACAGAGTCTTCAGCGGGACGGTGCAGTTAGCCTGCAGCTGGTTGGCAAAGCCTCCGGGCTGGGCTGGTAAGCCGCAGTGGAGGGCAGGTAACGAGGAGAGGATCCCTGAGCAAGTCATGTTTCACCCTTAGACTTTCACTCCCTGGCCTTGGTGCCAGGACCAAGCTGAGTCTCCTAGGCCCCTGACAGTGGTTATTTGGAAACTGTAGCTGAGTTTCGGTTAAATCACGGAAACACACAGGTCTCTTAGAAACACAGTCTTGCTCCCTGCTGGCCAGAGAGCATAATCTAAAAGGGTTTAGAGTGGTTTGCAGAAGAGGAAATGCTATGGCTAAGATGAAGCAGTGTGGCATCCCCTAAGCAGACAGACAATTCTCATGAAAGGGGAAAATCAGGATAGCGTTTGCATTTCTGGGGGCACTGTCGATTCTATCGCTTTTCACTGAAGTGTGTGTGTGTGTTTGTGTGTGTGTAAGACAGCATGTATATGAATGTGGGCGTGGTATTTGACAGTGCATGTATGAATACATTTTAGTGTCAATGTTTATGTATATTTGAGCGTGTGATCATATGTGAAAGTGAGGTCATATGTGTGAGTGTGTGGTGTGTGTGAGAGTGAGTGTTCTACCAGCCAGTGCCAGCTTGGTGTTTGGTGGACAGAGGAAGAGGCCACAGGCATGTAGGGGAGCTCACAGCGACTGAGTCAGCCTGGCACCCAGGTGTATACTCTAAAGAGAACTCCAGCAGCAGGAGGGTGTAGAAAATACCTGATTGGCTCCAGGTAGACATGAGTGACACCGTTAAAGTCTTGGCCTCTTTCTGATGCTTCCTGGTCCTGCAGAGGAAGCTCTACATGCTACCCTGAAAGACACCCCACCCTGTTTGCACTAAAATTCCTGCTGGCTCTTCTAACCCTTTGGGGGAAATCTATTCATCTCCTCGATGCTGTGGAGGTGAAAGGCTATTGTCACCAGCCCCTGCCCTCCTCTGCTGAAGGGGTCCCTAAAGCTAGGAAGTGTTCTAAAGGGAGGAGAGGAGCACCAACAGAGGGGTCTGGGCCGCCCTGGAAGAGTCACTGGGTTTCACGTTTGGAGCAGCTGCAGCTGATCCTTCCTTGGTCAACTAAGATGGGTCCAACGAGTCAAGCAGCAACTGCGACCTGTGTCTCGGTGGCTGAGGTGGCAGGAAGTTGTCAGTCAGTGGGAGGAAAATGAGGTGTTGATTCACAGCTGGCGGAGGTAGGCGCTGAAGTGCGTCTTGGGCAATAATGAGGTCCACAGCTCATGGGACTCAGCCGGAAGGGCAGCTTCTGCTTCTGAAGCATGGTGGCCTCTGCAGAGAAATCTGACAGATGGCTGGTTTCATATCTGTGTGCCGCAGTCCTATTGGCTCCTGCCTCTTTGTAGAGGAATCATATGCCAAGTCATTATTAATTGCTCGGTGTCAAGCTGAGAGGGAATATTGATCTGAAGAAAGCTCTTTTCTCAATTGCTACCAGCTTTTGAAACTGAAATTGACATTAAGTCTTTGAATGCCTTGCAAGACATAAATGGGAATCAATAAAAGAAGATTTATTGAGGATTAAACAAAGAAATTAGTTGGAAAAAGAAAACTGAAAATATAAACGGACAGTGACAGAGCGGGCAAGAGCACACCCATGACTGCATCGTGCCCCCTCCTGAGAGGTGGGCTGTCTTGCCAGTCACACAGGTGCTCTTGTCATGGGTGGAGACTCTGATCTGAGGCCTCTCAATCAGTTGTGGTAACTCAAGTCAGGCCCTGGTAACTTACGGTAACTCATGTCAAGGACCCGTGTCCCCAATCTCAAGGGCCAACGGGCCCATAAAGTCTGTTAGGGCTAAACATAGTGCCTTAGGTTTCCATTGCTGTGATCAAACACTGACCAAAACAAACGTGGGGAGAAATGGGTTTGTTTCTAAATGAAGGAAGCCAGGGCAGGAACTCAGGCAGGAACCTGGTGCAGGAGCTGAAGCCAAGGCCATTGAGGGTGCTGCTTGCTGGCTTGCTTCCCAGGTCTTGCTCAGCCTGCTTTCTTACATAGCTCAGGAGCACCTACGGAGACGTCACTGCCACAGTGGGATTGCCTTTCTGTAGCAACAGTTAATTAGGAAAATTCCCCCATGTACCTGCCTACAACAATTTAATGGAGGTATTTTCTCAATTGATGTCCCTTTTTCTCAGATACCTCTACCTGTGTCAAACTGACAAGGACTCACCAACAATTGACCCCTTGTCAACCTGATACACAAACACAGCAATAGTGAACGGTAAACTTTCCTTCTTATTTGTCCCCAAGACATCATATTAACATTACCATATAAAGCATTGTATAATTTAAAAGGTCCTACAGTCTTTAAAATGTACAACATTCTACAAGTCCAAGTTCTCTTTCAAGGCCCAAGGTCTCTTTAAAAGTCTCTCAACTGTAGGCACCTGTAAAATAAAAACTAAGCTCCATACTTCCTTATTCCCAGAAGGAAGGATCTGGGCACAGTTACAGACTGAACAAAGCAAAACCAGACTCTAACAGTGCGCCGACATGCCACCTCTGCTTCCTGTTCTGCATGACGCGAGGATGAAGAAGCACAACTGCCTGCTGCCGCCACCAGTATGTCGCCTCTACCACATGGACTGGGCCCTCCAACTGGGAGCCAAATACCCCGGTGTTCCTTGAGCTGCTCCTATCAGACACGACAGAGCAGTAACCAATGTGCACGCTCCGTCTTAGCCTCCCGGGCTGATTTCAAGGGGGCTACACAGTTAGGAGCTTAAGGCCACATAAGTGACGCCTACCACTCTGGAGGCCAGAGTCAGAGTCAGAGTCTCTGGGCCAGGGGCATGGGGTCACAAGGTTGGCTTCATTTTGAGGTAGCAGGGTCAACCTTTCCCCCTGCCTTTCCAGCTTCTGGAAGCTGTGAGTGTTTTTAAGATCGTGGTCTTGTCACTTCAAACTGACACAGTAGCAAACTGCCCTCACATACTTGGTCTACACCGACAGACCAGCGCAGCTTTACCTTTTACAGGGGAGTGTGGTTTTGCAGTTGAAGTTGATGAGTGCAGAGCACTGGCCTGTCAGAGTTCAGAGAATGAACAACTGTGAGAGCCTCAGCCCTGGATGGGCTCTCACATGGCTTCTCATCACTCCCTTCTCACACGGCTCAGAGAACACTGAGGAAGAGGGAATCAGAGAGACCAAGAGCCTGAGGTTGGCCAGAATGGCCATAAGAGGGTCACTGTACTCATGAAGTCACTGTGGTTCTGCTTGTCCAAACAAGACCCATGAAAGATCAAGCCAGTCAGTACTCTAGCACAGATGAGTAATGCTCACTTAACGCCAGCCCTGGAGAGAAGCTTTGACAGCTGAAGGCTGCTGGAGTCACAAAGTCTGGTTTCTTCAGGGAAGTGGCATCTTCTGTGACCCGTGCACACACAGGCAGCCTCAGTGGGCTATGAACAGAGAACATGAGGCTGGGAAGGGGACATGGCAAGGGGGTCTGAGAGGAGAGAGTGGGGTTGATTTGATAAAAACACATTGTGTCCCTGAATGAAAGCTCAGAGAATGAATAATATATATTTAAGAAATGGCCTCCAATCCCCAGCTCAGATGTAACCCATAGATTCAGTCTCCAAGTGGGTTTCCTAGTAATGGGAACATTGCTGCCTCTGACATGAATTGATTGGCCTGCTCTTTGATTACCTCCTCCTGAGGGAGGAGCAGCCTTACCAGGCCACAGAGGAAGACAATGCAGCCAGTCCTGATGAGACCTGATAGGATCAGAGGGAAGGGGAGGAGGACCTCCCCATCAGTGGACTTGGGGAGGGGCATGTGTAGAGAAGGGGGAGGGTGGGATTGGTAGGGAATGAGGGAGGGGGCTACAGCTACGATACAAAGTGAATGAATTGTGATAAATGATAATAATAAAAAATTTTGAAAAAAGAAATGAACTCCATTGGCTTCTCAGCCCACAGGAATAAAGGGACAAAGATGTCTTCCATGACCTAAAGGCCTTCGTGCTCCTCTTCCTCTTTCCTTCTGCTTTTCATCTCCCTAGGCTGGCTTTGGTCACACTGCCCCCTCCTTGCTGTTTCCTGAGTTTGCCAGACATGCTCTCTCCTCAAGCTCTCTGCCGGCAGACCTCCTTGGGTCTCCTTGCACCTTCTTCCTCGCGCCATCTTCTTCAGTGTGTTGGGGTGCAGTGTGGCTGTGCAGCTCTGACTGCTTCAGTCCTTGCATCTCCCCCTCACTCTCTACCCCCTTCTCTGGTTTATTTTTCCCCAGTGTTTATTGGTATTTTTATTGTCTCTTTTCCCACTCAGAAAGGAGTCTCATCCATGCAGGAATTCATGTTTGCTTTGGTCGTGGATGGATATCCAGCTGTAGACCAGGCCCACTTATTATGGACAATAAATATTTATGGAACACATGAAAAATAATTCACAGTCACATCTGCAAGGCGCCTTTTGCCGTATAAGTCTCCACTCACAGGATTAGGACGCAGGCATCAGGGCCACACGCCTTAGTCTGAAAGAGTGCACACAGGTGCAGGCTGGGTGGGTTTACCTCCTGGCACACCAGGGCGAGCTGTGCGGAGTGCAGGGGGGGTTGCTGGTTCAGGGAGAGGGCTGCAGGGCTGAAGAGAGCACAGAGCCCTTCCATGAAGGCTGAGGCTGCCTCCTCTTTTCCTGTCAGCGGCTCCCAGAGTCAGGGAAAGTAAAGACTGTGACTGTCACCTGAGAGCAAGGCAAAGAGGCCCCTCTGCCCTACCGACCACCCCCGAGTCTGACCCAGAGGCCCAGAGTGACTTGAGTTGAGACCTGTGTCAGTTACTGTTGTCCTCTAAGCCCGAGGTGATGAGGCTTCACGGACTCAGATGGAAAGTTTCCACCATGATTCTTTCCCCCTTTAACCCGAAGTCACAGTGTTCTGAGAAATTTTGTTCTCCTGTGAAGTAAATGTTCCCCAACATGAACCTGAGGGTGTTTTCAGCTTCACAGCTGCAGATATTAAAACATAGACTCACAGATTACAAATCACTGCAAGCCTTGACAGGGCCTGGGAGGAAGGTGGAAAGGAAAGACTTTTTAAACGTGCTTCAAGACCCTGAATAGAAAGGTACTTAAAACTGGCTTGCTTTTACAAACAGGCATTCTTTCCTTTAAAGAAAGGATGAATAATGTATTTGTCTTTCACACCAAATAAAGTCTTTTGAGATGAAAACCCCCTTTGAGCTGCTAATGCCTGCACTGGCTTGGAAATGCAGCTCTGGTCCCCTCTGAGTGTGGGAATGTGTCCTCTGCCTTGCAAGCTTTCCAAAGGGGAAAGAATCTGTGTGACTAGGGTAGCCAAGAGGAGGCCCCAGGGAGGGCAGAGCTGTACAGGCCCTTGCAGAAAGCCAGGGTCTCTGGGAACAGCTCATGTTTCTGTTGGAAGGGAAAATGCTGAATGGTGATGTGTGTCAGTGGCCTGGGGAACCACCTCCTGTCCTGGCTGTGCCGCCCCTCATCCTGCTTCTTAGCATGGAAGGTTTGCTGCTGTTGAGGAGTCTTGAGCACACCTAGCTGATGAGGACCCAGGGCATGGCTAGCAGAGAGGGCTGAGGCCTGGCAGGCTGTGCCGGCTACTGCTGGATAAAAACCCAGCACGGACAGGAGAGTCCCTTTCCTTCCGTGTCTGCAAGTCAGGTGTGCCCACAAACCACGAGCCCAGAGGTGGCCTGTCCTTGCTCTGAGATCCCGCAGTTGGTGGCTCGTCTGCGTTGTCCCTCTGTCTCTAGTGTCCAGCATGGTGCCAGGCTCAGGGCTGCTCACTCACAGTCATGGAATGTGACAGGGTTTCTGACCATCCTGCTCTGCAAACAGAGAGGAGGGTGATCACAAGCCATAAAAATGCAGTCAACATCCCCAGGCCTAATTTTCCCTCTTAAAGTGACCACTGTCATCTTATCTTGGAGGCTGGGCTGACAGCTTTCCCTGTGCTGACTGAGGGTCGGCGTTTCAGCTGTGAGCACGAGCACAGTGGGTCGGGCCTGGCCATGGCGATGCACAGCCGCGGTGGTCCCAGCGTTGGGAGGCAAAGGCAGGAGGGCAGGGCCTGCTGTGCACAGTGCAGCCAAGTGCATGGGTTCAGTGAGCGAGCCTGTGAGAACACAGTAGAGTGACTGAGGAAGACCTCCACGCGAGTGCATACTCTCACCATGAACACGCTCCCACACACCCATGCACACACACAGGTCAGGCCTCGTGTGGAAATTGGCGGACACTAATCCTAGCGCCTTTAGCCACGGGCAGGAAGAGCCCGGTTTAAACGCCGCCTGCACTCAGAAGCTTTTCCGGGAGCGGGGCGCGTTATTTGGGGGTTCTGGCTGGAAGGAAGGTTTGCATGCTACAGACTCTTCTCCTCCAGAATACAATTTGATTTCTTTCCAGCGTGCGTGGTGTTGTGAAGGCCTCGGTCATAATGAGCCTTACTGGATCACTCTGCTCTTCCTTGATAACCTCCGCTTGTGATTGCACGCTGCCTGGACAGATCCCTGACAGTCAGACAGACACGGAAGGGCCCTCGGATGCCTAAGGATGGCTAAGAACATGCCAGGCTCCCGGCTTCGTCTGTGCCCTTCGACCTGGCTGCTCTTCTCACCGCCAAGGGCTTCCCTTGCGGCTGACGCTCCAAGCTGCTCAGGTACATTCAGGCTGGCTCTAAACGTGTTTTCCTTTCTTTGTTAAGCTGAACAACACAAAATTAGGGGAGCAGGTCCCATCCTGGGCCACCAAAGCCCCTTCAAGCTCCTAGCAGTCAGGGAAAGCAGCTTTGGCTTCCAGGAGCGTCCTCTGCCCTGTGCTGCGTCTTCCTCCCCATGTGTCCGGCTGTGTGTGTCTCTCCTTGTTTAATAATTGCGACCTGCAGCCCTGTGCCCTAGAAGGCTCCTGTCTGCCGATCTTTAACTGGTGGAGAAGATTCATGGGACCAAGATCCCTAGACAGCGACAGGCCCAGCCCAGGGCTGTCTGGAGGACATGTTCTACCGTCCTCCTTTGCCTTTTTCTCTTTTCCGCTCCCTGCTTGCACTGCCCACAGTGGCGGCCCTCTCCCCCTCCCCTCTGGAGAGGGTGTTTGAGGAGCTTCTTAAGCAGGACCCTGCCGCCCCCCCCCCCATTATGGGGTAGAAAGGCACCTGGGACGGGCAGCTGGAACTGGACACCCTCCGTAATGAGCTGGCCACCCAGAGAGCTGCTTGAAGCTATTTGGGTCATCAGTTAGATCAAGTGAAGCCTTGTAGTCTGGTGAATGGGAGGCTTTGACTAGAGAGGAAACAGCCCACTGGAGCCCCAGAATGGAGGGTGGGAAAATCTGCATAGCTGCTCAGCTAGACAATGTCCCTTGCCAGGCCACCCACCCCTTACCCTAGTTCTCTCAACACCCAGCACTGACTTTATTGGTATCAAATATTCCTTTTCAGAATGTTTTTATTCTTTGACAATAACGTATTGTCTGCAGTGTATCTTGGTCATGTCCACTTCCACTTTTTCTTCCACAAAAAAATTCTTATGACTTGAAATCTGTTTCCATTGAAATTCTATGTGTTCACTTTCCAGATTATGGGGCATATATCTCCCCTCCCCTCTACTTCTGCCCATCCCCTTCCCTTCCCTTCCCTTCCCTTCCCTTCCCTTCCCTTCCCTTCCCTTCCCTTCCCTTCCCTTCCCTTCCCTTCCCTTCCCTTCCCTCTCCTCCCCTCTCCTCCCACATCTGCTCTCCTCCTTCATCTCTTCTCCTCCTCCTCCCTCCTGAGTTCATGTGTTCCACAGGCAGGACCCACAGAACAGCCCATAGCCTCAGAGGCTGAGCAGGACTTCAGGTAGAACATGACCTTGTAGAGGGACTAATTTCTCTCTGATGTAGGTTTTTGCATTTCACAGCTGGAGCTGGGCACAGATACTTCTAGTTAAAGAGGTTATGAGAGATAGAAGTTAGGCTATGGTCTCCAGGGCTGGCCATGGGGATTAGGAGTTAACCTGTGCTCAGTGAGAACAGAGCCTGAGTCCTACAGGCTGAAAGCAATGTGCAGGCAGAGGGTCGTGATGGTGGCACCACTTCCTATCTATGTATTTATTGTGTATTATTTGGGGAATTCACATCATGTACCCTGGGCTCGATTACCTCCTGGTCCTCCCATGTTTACCCCTCTCCCATGTCCCCCAAAAAAGTAGAAAAAAAGAAACAAAACAAAAAACCCAAACACAAGTCCATTTTGTGTTTAGTGGAATTACACTTAAGATGGTTAAGATGGCAATTTTATGCCACACATTTTACCACAATGACAAGAAGAATTAAATGTAAAACACACTGCAAAAGGTTGTACAAATTAGAGAAAACCAGGCAGTTCTTTGCAGCTTTGGGACACAGGCAGAGGCAGACACAAGGCTGGGAGATTTAGAAATTCCCCATCCAGGAAAGGGGACAGTGGCAGCTCAGAGACTGAACTGCTATTCCAGGGCGCTCCCTTCCAGCCTGCTTTAGTTATTTCACCGTTAGACATGCTGATACTGCCCACTCTATAGCCTTGGGTCAACACATCATGGAGAATGGAGCTGGCTGGGAGACGAGTTTTCACTTACTAGCCCCTTTCAAGCACGTGAGTCTCTACAAGCATGCAGAACCTGAGACCCTGCTGAGAATTCCCTGCTGGAGAGCAAAGAGACTCAAAGTCACAGAAGCAGGGTGGGGACTGCTGCTCTGTGAACTCGGGACTCCGGCTCAGTGTTCAGGGAGAAAGAGGGCCATGATCTGTACTGTGGATGCTCTGTCCTCCACAAACACCGAGCTCACATGGAGCTGTGGCTTGGCGGTCACCAGTCAGGGAGGGCTGCCTGTCTGAAACCCTGGGGACTAGGAGGACTTGCTATCTGAATAGGGTCAGAAGCGCACCCTTGTCTTAGGCGACTTGAAACTGCAGGATCTGAACAGATGCCTCCAGTTAGGGTGTGAAGTAAGCTAAGAAATTAAGGTATGAAACGATCCCGGCAAGCCGAGCACAGGGCATTTCAGGAGATTTCTACACGTGCCAGAGTCGGTGCTAGGTTGTGCTGACATGGCTTACACCTGCACTGATTTCACACATTCTGTGAACAAAGCAGCTCCCATGTGCAAGCAATTGGATCCAGCAGCTAGGACAGGCTCTACCTGAAGAAGCAATCTGGACCAAGTGTTAGTGTGCCCTTGAGCGTTAACACAGAGGCAAAGAAAACCACACCTGCCCATTTCATTTGGTCACTTGGTGTTGGAACTCAGCTCTCTACGCTTGCTCAGCAAGCTGCTTTTACTCTGAGCCCTCTCCCCACCCCTCGTGCCTAGGTGTTCTTATTAACAGGAGAAAAAAGTCTAAGATTAAAACAAACAAACAACAACACAGCGCACTAGGCCCCAGACACAGAGGGCAATGCATCCACTGTCCCACCTGTGTGACCTCTCTGAGGCCATGGGGGACAGAGAGCTGACGCATGCTGGCTTCCGTGGCCCCACCGCTGACCACAGCGTAAGGAGTCTAATGGTCATTTGCTAAGGTGCACAGATCAAACACTGTGGACATTCCCGATCTGAGAAACTTCTCTTAACCGAAGAACTCGACTCTCTCCTATTTCGTGCTGGGCAAGCAGCATGGCCGTAACATGAGCAGGAAACTGGGTTAGAGACAAAAAGACTTGCTACCAAGAAGCAGCAGCCAGGGATGCTGTAAACGCAGCAAGCAGACAAGCCCTACATTAAAGATTCAGGACACCAAACCTTGGCTCAAAGCCGTTTCTGAATGAGCCAAAAATAATTGCCCAAGAGGTTTGGGTTAAAGCCAAGGAAAGCAAAGAGTGCAGACGCAGAAACATGAAACCTCGAAAGGCATTTACCTCAAAGTCAGCCCATTCCGTCGTGCACCCTGACCAGAAGGAAGCTTCGAGGGTCGTGACATGCTGCCTACTGTGTGCAGAGCAAATGGAGAAGCCCTTTACTGTGTGCTTCTGGCCACGGCGCGGCCACACTCTTCGGCTGGCTGAGAGCTGTGGGATGCCATTAACTTTGGAGAGAGGCAATCAGAAAGAGGGTGGTGAGGCATGAAGCCAGCCTTACACGTTTTCAGTCATTCAACAAGCCCCAGGTGCTGGGGAGCCAGGTGCCAGGCTGGGTGACAGGGACAGAAAAATGCGCCAGTCAGGGCACTCATGAGGTAGAAGGAAGGAGGGCCTGCCACTCAGA
This sequence comes from Psammomys obesus, assembly GCF_907164565.1. Taxonomy (NCBI): domain Eukaryota; kingdom Metazoa; phylum Chordata; class Mammalia; order Rodentia; family Muridae; genus Psammomys; species Psammomys obesus. The sequence continues at coordinate 2,751,681 of NW_026596962.1, forward strand.
GTTGAGTTATTCAGCTGCTCCTCAACTACTACCTCGACTGTACTGATGAACATGTCACACAGGACTGTATCAGGCGCTGGAAACACTCATTACACCTGTTCTACAGAAGGCTGCAGTTTAGCCAGCACAGCTTCCTCGGGTTTGCTCAGAACACAGTAGCCCATAGCCCAGCAAGATCAAGATCACCTGGGGGAGCCCCTTTATAGGGAAACACTGAGTATATTGTGAGACGTGCCGGAAGCACTCCTGAAGGTCACAGTGCACTCTCCTCACAGTCAGGACATGACTCCGGGGTGCTCTGCCATATAAACGCTGCACGGAAGCCTGTGGGGACATACACACTGTCTTCTTTTTTTAAAATTTATTATAATTTATTCACTTTGTATCCCAGATGTAGCCGCCTCTCTTATTCCCTCCCAACCCCACCTGTCCTCCCTCATCTCCTCCCATGCCCCTCTCCCAGTCCACTGATAGGGGAGGTCCTCCTCCTGTTCCATCTGACCCTAGTCTATCAGGTCTCATCAGGACTGGCTGCATTGTCTTCCTCTGTGGCCTAGTAAGGCTGCTCCCCATCAGCGGGAGGTGATCAAAGAGCCAGCCATGAGAGTTCATGTCAGAGACAGCCCCTGTTCCCCTTACTAGGGTACCCACTTAGACACTGAGCTGCCATGGGCTACATCTGTGCAGGGGTTCTAGGTTATCTCCGTGCATGGTCCTTGGTTGGAGTCGCAGAAAAGACCCCTGTGCCCAGATGTTTTGGTTCTGTTGCACTTCTTGTGGAGCTCCTGTTCCCTACTGGTCTTTCTATCTCCCTCCTGTTTCATAAGATTCCTTGCGCTCTGCCCAAAATTTGGCTATGAGTCCAGCATCTGCTTTGATACACTGCTGGGTAGAGTCTTTCAGAGACCCTCTGTGGTAGGTTCCTGTCCCTGTTTTCTCCCTCTTCTGATGTCCATCCCATTTGCCTTTCTGAGTGAGGATTGATCATCTTACCCAGGGTCCTCCTTCTTGCTTAGCTTCTTTAGGTGTGCAGATTTTAGTATGATTACCCTGTATTATATGTCTAATATCCACTTATAAGTGAGTATATACCATGTGTGTCTTTCAGCTTCTGGGATGGCTTCTTTTCTTGTTGCTGCGATAACTCATCCCAACAAAAGGAACTTAGGGAGAAGGTTCTATTCTGGCTCACTGTTTATGGTCCCTCATGGTGGGGCTGTCAAGGCAGGAGGAAGTCAAAGCAGCAGCCCACATCCCACGCACACTCAGAGAGCAGCGGTGCATTCTTGTGCTCAGCCCCTTTCACCTGCTCCTGTAGTTCAGGTCCCAGCCCACGGAACTGTTCCATCCACAGTGGGCGGGTCTGCCCCCTGGATCAGCCTAAAAGATGCTAATCTCAGAGGCACACCCAGGGGCCAACAGGACCTAGATAACTCCTTGCAGGTGTGCAGGGCGGCCTGTGTCTTAGGTCCACCTAGAGCTTCTTAAAATGGCAGTCCACATTAACACCACCACCAACGGCACATCTGCTGGGCTGTGGTCTTCAGGAGACCACTGGGCTATTGGATACACAACGGTAAAACTTGGGGCAGAAAGTAATTGACTTTACAAGGTTTGGAGAGGCAGAGAGAGGAAGAATGAGCACTGAGCAACTGTTACCAAGAGAAGCATCTTGGAGAAAAAATGTTTTTAGGAAAATTTTAGAAGTCCATAAGATACATAATATATAATATAAAATCTAATACAATGCAATGTAATATATAATATCCATCTCTACCTTTTCATAACCATTCAGTCTAACCAACACTTTGAACCCATGCTTCTAGACTCTGAAGATGAGTTTTAGGTCGCAGTGATAAGCTTTGTATCAACTAATATTCCCCTTTGGGCTATATAAACATAAAAATCCATAGTAATAATAATAGTGACAGCAATAATAATACTGATAGTAATAAAAAAAAAGTAGTAACAGTACTAATAAAATAGTAATAGCGCCATAGTATGGCGACATTAACAACAACAGTAGATGTGACGCCTTGACAGATTTGTTTTCATCTTGACAGGAGCTAGAGTCAGCTGGGGAGACGGGAACTCACTGGCCTGTGGGCCTTCGGGTGAGGGTGAGGCATTTTCTTGATTGAGGGTTGTAGGAGGGCCCGGCCACAGTGGGCGGTGCGTCCCTCAGCAGGAGGTCCTGGGTGCTACAGGACAGCAGGCTGGGCAACCATGGGAGCAGGCAGTGCTCTCCTGGCCTCGGCTTCAGTCCCTGCCTTGAGTTCCTGTTCTGACCTCCCTTCAGGACTGTAGGCTGACATAAATGCATCCTCTTAAGTTGCTTTATGTCACCAGCTTAGCACAGCCACCCAGGCCTGACCGAGGCAGGTAGTAACGATGGCAGGAAAGACAACGGCGTAATGGTAGTGTACAGGTAGCAATACCAGCAGCGCGACAGCGATGAGAGCAGGGGAGCCGTGCCTTCAGTGAGGCTGTGTGCCCCTTCGTCCTCAAGCACTGCAAGGCCGGCCCTCTCCTAGATAATGACCAGAATGTTGGCAGCGGGGCTTACTAATTAGCCGTTTTTATTGCAGTAATGTATACACAGCATAAAATTTAGCCATCACATTCTTTGAAGGTGTATAATTCAGTATGCTGACAATGCTGAGTAACCTTCACCACAGTGTATTTCCTAAACTCCCTTCCCCCAGCGGAAGCTGCACGTCCCCTGCTCCCCTGCAGCCACCCTGCCCTGCCCTCCTCCCATGACTAGCGGATACCTTTCTCAAATTCTTTCATTGGGTAAGAAGCCTCCTAGAACCCTCTGGAGCTTAGGGATGAGAAGGGCTCCAGCAGAGGGCACAGTCCAGGTGCTGCCATGGGGCAGAGACAGGCAGAGCAGGCTCTGATGCGAATAGGGCAGTGCAGAACAGGATATTTTACGGGCAGGGATATGGCCACTTCAGATCATGTCTGCATCTGTTTGGCACTGTCCTCTCTCACGTTGCACAGGGTGGCTGAGGAGGGCCTGGCCCTTCTGCCGCTACCTCTCAAGTGCTGGGACTGAAGACTCTGCGGCCCCCACCAGCGTATGTGATGCTTGGGGTGGAAGCCAGGGCTTTGTGCATCCCAGGCACATCACCGACAGAACTGCTTCCTCAAACCTCGCCAGGGCTCTGCTTCTTTTAAGATTTAATTTTTAGTGTGTGTGTGATGTGTGTGGGTGCCCAAGAAGGCCACAAGCAGGCATCTCATCCTCTGGAACTGGAGTTACAGGCAGTTCTGACCATTGGACATGGTGCTGGGACCCGAACACCAGTCCTTGGCAAGAACTTCGAGCACTCTTAGCCACTGGGCCCTCTCTCCAGCCCACAGGCGATGTCCTGACACTCCTGTGCTCCTCCCTGACCAGTGGCAACACACACTCACGCTCTGTAAAAGACATACCCGTTACTTAGGGGCCGTGCTTTAGCATGGAGGCAGGAAATGAGCAGTGTACTGGCTATTTCTAGCAGGAGCTCTTGGGCACCATTCTGTTTTAAAGGTGATGGTTTCAAAGCCTAGAAAATTTTAAGTTAATACTGTTATTTTCAGACTTACAACTTTCCCTCTTTCCTCATGTGATTTTGTCCACTTTGTCCACTTTGTCGTGACACAAAAATCGCTAGTGCCCTACACAAGTCACATATTGAATCATTTTCCCAAATGGTGGCCTCAAAGCTTTGATGGTGATCAGGCCACGGGGATGGAGCCTCCCTGGATGGGATTAGTACCCTTAGGAGAAACAGCGCAGTGGCGTGTTCTCTCTACCCCACAGTCTGCAGCTGCTAGAGCCCCTGCTGGGACCCAGCCCACTCTGAGCAGGCAGAACTGCAGCACTTACCCTTTGAGTCCCAGGCTGTGGTGTTGTGTTACAGCTGCCAAGGAGGCACTATCAGTAACAGAGGCGGTGGGTGGGAGGGGCACAGGCAGGCCACACTGCCATCCTGTGTCCACGACATCCCTTTTCCCAAGGGTCCATTGCTCAGGAAACACTCCAGCCCAGCGGTGCTTCACGGAGCAGCCTTCTATCAGCATGGCGGGGGAGTTAGGAGGACTGGGATGCCCAGGTCAGAAGCATCCTTGAAGCAGCACAGATGCTGAGAACAGTGTCCTGGGCCTTTGAGAAACAATAATCCTCACTGCACAATAAGGGCGTCATCATTTCATACTAAGAGCACAGCAGGCCTGGAGCCCTGAACTCAAGGCCATTTGCTCCATGACCTTGCAAAGCTGGGTTTCGGCTAAGAATGGTCGGCATGCTGACTGAAGAGGACAGCTTATAAGCCCAGCACGTCCTCCCTTTAATAATCAGGAGGAGACACTCTCACAGGTTGCCCAGGCTCACCTTTCCCGTGAACATGTGGGCTCTTCTCTGCAGTTTGCATCTTGTTTATTTTAAAGTTTACCAGATCCATGACCTTGCAGACAAGCTCGGCTGCTAGTAATTTTCTGCTTTAAATTTCGGATTGTGTGTGAGTTTAGAGTTTGGATGTGTGTGAGTGTAGGGGAGTTTAGGGTTTGGATGGGTGGGGTTATAGGTAGACTAGCAGCCATCAGCAGAGGGTTAGAAATTAACTTTCTCTTCATTTGTAGTTGGATCTAAGTTGGCTCAAAGCACCTTTGAAAATGAACCATCAGGTTTTATCTCTAACAAGGGCCAGTTGCAGGGCCTGTGAGTCCCCCTGGATCTCACCTCCTACCCTACCTTACTTCCTGCGTGTCCATCCATGAGCTTCTTCACCCGCACAGCCAGCAGCACACTCCCTGACGGTGACAAGGCAGGGAAGCCGAGATGCGCCCCTTCACCTGCTCACTCTCCGCAGGGTCCCCCAGCAGCTGCCACACCAGCTCACCTGATCGCAGAGCCGAAGACTCATGGTCCCTGCTCGTGGCTCACTGCTCGGCTTACAAGAACGTGGCCTGTGTGATGTGAGGAGCTGCAGGAGCGTGAGGACACGGGCTGTGACAGTAGAGCTGTCAAGTTCCAGGGGGAGGCAGCTCCTTTCTTGGGGCTCTGTGGGGGACAGGCGGTAGCAGGTACTTGCTGTATAAACAGCATGACCCTGTGACCTTGAACAGTTATGAACTGTGACATGACACAAGCCTCCCCTAAGACTTCCAGACCACAGCTGCCTATCCACGGGTGAGGTGCTGAGTAATAATACCTTACAAGCATTTCAGGGTGCTTCGGCAGCCAGAGGCTGCTGAAGGCACAAGCATTTGCTAAGCGCCTTTTCCTCCTGGCTCCCAGTTTTTGCAGGTGCCAGGGAAATAGCAGATTAAATCTGACATTGTCGAATACTGAGGGCTGTCCTGTAATGCTGAAGTGTTCGCTGTGGTATTTCAAGTTGGGAAACATGAGAACGTAATATATGAAGTGGAATCCTAAGTACTGACCACTCTCTAGGGAGCTTTTAATAGATGTGGGTAGCAGTTTTTCTTGAGAATGTGCCCAGAGGTCTGGCTCCGGGCACACGCTTCCTGAGTCTGAGAAGTGGGAACCACAGAGCCAGCAGCAATCTGGAAGAGTATTTCTTTGTTCTCTCCAGGGTTGGAGTGGTCTTCCTACTTTCTCAGCTGGAGTCTGGCATAGCCCAGGTTGGCCATAGTGCTGCTTCCCAGGAGTCAGCTGGTTGGTGGGATTTTGCCTTCGCTCCCAAGTGGTCACGTTGACCTTCAGGACTTGTTTTTCTGTTGTGCACGTGAAGAGTGTGATTTACCTTCTCAGCCCCCACTGTCCACTACTAGCTTAAGTCACTAATGATGGGCCAGGTGCTATCACAGATGTACACGTGAAGTAGGGGTGGCAGACAGGTGTGAACCTGGGTGCTCAAGGGTGCTTGTCCTGTGAGAAGGCTCAAGAAAGATCCCCTGAATGACGAAATCTGGCTTCCAGAGACCGTGGGGACATGACTCTACTTCTAGCAAAGGGAAGCTGGGAGACCTCTAGTTCAGAGGCAAGATTTGCTTCAGCTGAGGGGAGCTGGGTGGTTGCAGCCCGGGTGAGAAGGCTGAAGGTCGGCGTCCACATCAGCACCTGGTCTGGAGACAGTGGGGCATTTGGGGTTAGCAGAGACAAGCCATCCCGGCCCGAAAGGATGCGTGTCAGAGCACGGGTGTCTGCCTTCCTGTCAGTAGAGCTTTGGAATATGTTACGTATGAAGAGCTCTCTGGCTTCTGCCAACCAGAGCTTCGAGTAACGGGAAAGAAACCCATAGAAGGATCTCACAGTTAATCTGCTGTAGTTGCTGTTAGCATGACAGGTCTAGCTGGCATCACCTGGGAGACACAACCCCTGGGCATGTCTGTGAGCATCTCCACATTTGTCTAACCGAGCTGAGACTTCCCTAGTGCGGGCAGCACCATGGGCTGGGCCGGAATGGACGAGAGAGAGCCAGCGAGCACCAGCCTCTCTCCGCTCCATGGCCATGGACGCAAGCGACCAGCTGCTCCGCACCCTGCTGCCGCCGCACCCCTTCTCTCCTTAGGACACTTTCCTCAGGTGCTCCGTCACAGTGACAAAGATGGCCACGTGCCAGATGTCACCACCAATGTGCTTGGTTAGTGCAGGGTTTTGTGGATTCCTTGTGTGGGGCTGACGATAAAAAGCTCATGCAACTGCCCTCACGACGGACAAAGATCCCATATCTGTGTCAAAGCCGATGGTGCCAACAAAAACGGGTAAAACTGAGGGTCCTAAGGAAGGTTCTTTCCTGTGATGCAGTTACAGCTTCGAAGACCGCCAGGACCGTGGGCTCTTGGTCTGGAGGCTCTTCTGCCAGGACATACACCCAGCAACTCTGTCAGCCTCAGACGGGCGCCATTCCTGTCATTGCCCATTACGATCAAAAACTGTTACTTGTTTTTAAAACCCTCATTTTTATCCTTAAAGTTTGCCCATATCACAATCTCTTTAATCACTTACTGTACTTACCATATTTCTGTTGCCATGGTAGAACACTTGGAAACAAAACAATTTGGGGAGAAAGGGTTTATTTTGGCTTCTAGTTCCAGAGATGAAAGAGCCCATGAGGGCAGGAAGGCATGTCAGTAGAGGGGGCGATCGCATTCCGTTCACACACAGGAAGCAAGGAGAGCAGAGAGAGGGAGAGGGAGAGAGAGGGAGTGAGAGCAAGAGAGGAGAGAGCAAGAGAGGAAGAGACCAGGGAGAGCAAGTGAGAGCAGAGCCAGTGCATGACGGGGAGGAGGGCCTATAAACCTTTAGTTCCCCCACACCGACCTGCTTCCTCCAGGAAGGCTCCTCCTCTTAAAGGCTCCGTAATTCCATAACCCTCCAGACAGTGCCACCTAGAAGGGATCAAAGTGTTCAAATCCATGAACCTCTGGGGCACATTTCTCATACAAACCCCCACACTTGCTGTGTCACACATGTTCCCAACACACCATCTTGCCCAAATAAATATAAACATCACAATTCTTTGGTATTTAGTTTGTTTTATTTTTGAAACATGGTTTCTCTGTGTAGCCTTGGCTGTTCTGCACTGGCTTTGTAGACCAGGCTGGCCCGGAACTCACAGAGATCCGCCTGCCTCCGCCTCTCTGAGTGCTGGGATCACAGGTGTGCACCCTGAGCCTGGCTAAACATCAGTACTCTTTTGAGATCTGTCCCCAGAACTTTCTTTGAGGCAGGGTCTCACTACACGCCTCTATCTGGTCTGGAACTCAAGAGATCTGCCTGCCTCTGCCTCCCAAGTGCTGTTAATCAAGGTTTGAGGCACTGCACTTGGACACAAATTTCTTAAGAAGCCAAACTGCATGAAATATTCTTGTTTGTTTATCTTGCAAATTCTAGTGGGTTATTTCATGCTTAGTTTTATTATGTTGTAATGTGAAATTTTATGTTGCTCCTGGTTATGCCATGATGACTGTGTGTGTGTGTGTGTGTGTGTGTGTGTGTGTGTTTGTGTGTGTATACACAACCTATAGTATTGATCTGGCTTGTGGATTTATTTGGTTAAGTTTCATCTCTTCAACAAAAAGAAACTTCAATGTAAAAAAAAAAACATTATGTGTAGTTTCCTTCTTTATGTTTAAGCAAATTCAGTTCCTTGAAGTAAAACTGTATGTCTCCTGCAGAGCATGGTAAGTCTGTGAGGGCGGGGTGAGGCTCTGTGGTAACGTTTAGGCCCTCACTGTGATCTCTAGCTCTGAAAAAATATCTGTACATGTTAAATGAAACACAGTGTCAGGAATTAGATCCTAGGACAAGAAAATAACTCAGTGTGAGCTAGTCCAATAGGGGTGAGCCTGGGATTTGATAAGTAAAAGAGAAAGAGTTAACATTTGACTGACCCTCTGGGCAGCTGAGTCAACAAGCAAACAGACATCCTGGAGCCCCCAGAGTCTTTCCAGATGAGGACACAGCTGCACAGGCCCCCAGAGAGGTCAGGGTCCCAGGCGTGGACAGGACACTGCCCTGCCCTGCTCCCACTTCGGGCGTCCTCTCTGAAGGAGACGCTGGACCTCCACGTTCCGGGGTGCCGGCCCTGCTCTAGTGCAGCCAGATGGGTCTCAAGGACACAGTCTCTAACCACAGCATGCCGGATGCAAGGAGACCTGCCAGCTGGTGTGCTGGCTCTCAGCCTCAGCCGTTTCCTACACCACGCCACACGGTGGGCCGTGCGGGAGCAGTGCGGCAAACACCGAGGAAGGCTGGCTCCCAGGCCAGCCTTGCCCTTGCCCTGCCTCAGAGGACAGGGACCGAAGACGTTGGTCCTTTCTGACCTTGCTTGTCTGACTCGCTGTTGGTGCCCTGGAAGCCCGGGTGAGTCCTGTGAGAGGCTCTGGAGTCACTCTCAGAGCACTGAACTGGCGCCGCTGCGGGTACCCTCGCTGTTGCCTTGTGGTGGGCTCAGCTTCCTGCCCCGCTCCTTCGTAGCTGCTCAGTTATTCATTCTGGAAATTTGTAGGATGAGAAAACAATAGATCCCCGCTGTTCCGATCCCTCATGCGTTGTAACCCTTCACACATGGCACTGGATTCTTTTGTCAAAAACCCAGGCCCCTTACATCCCCCAACTATCCCTTATCACTCCCTTCAGTAATTCTCCCTTGAAAAGAATTTCTATTTCTCTTCTAGAGTTTAGGATTCCTCCAACTTTTCTCTTTTCCTGCATTTTCTCACTTCTTTTTCACATCTTTTTTTTTTGGGGGGGGGTCTAGTTTCTGGACTTTCCCTCGTCTGTAGCTTCCTTTCTGTGTTTGCCATGTTTGGTGTTTTAGTTCTTATCACTTTTTTCTCAGTCATTTTATTTTCTCAGAGTTAAATTACTGTGATAAACATCATTGAGACGTGAAGACAACCGTGAGGGTGGTGGGTTCAAGTGCTCACCAGTCAAGCGCTGGCCAAGCAGCCTGCACTGGCAGAGGAACGGGAGGGAACATGCAGTTACAAAGACCTCCAAACACCGGCTGCTAGAAGGCGGTCAGACCGTCCTGGAAGCAGCTGCTGTGGAGAGGGGGCGGGGCTTGTCCACACGGGAAGGGAAGTGTCACTAGAAGGATCTACACTGTGACGCTGGGGAGGAAGCTGCAGATGCGAGAGACAGGCTGAGGAAGGGCTGCGATTTTCTTCCCTTTCATAACCTGTGCATTGGGCAGTGTACATACTACCTCGACACAGATTTAAAATGTTATAAAAACAAATAATAGAAGACAATGTGATGCATGGGTCTGACAGGTAAAAACACAGAATTCTGTGAAACACATGGCTGTTTAAGGAGGCAGACGCTATGAAGCAAGGGCCTGAGAGGTTGGGGTTGCTTTTCTTTTAACTTTCAGTAGGAATGGGAATTGGTAGCATCTGTGGGGAACCATTTCTAAGCAACTGAATAGTCCTCTCAAGTCCCAGATTTCTGGATTCATAGCTACTCCATGCGTCTGTGGTATCTAACACTGCTGAGGGCAGGGGAATTCCCTATCATTCCCTTATGGTTGTGGGTTGACAGCCCGGAGATCACAAATTCTCTAACCTCACTTCCACCTTCTAATTTTCTATGCATTTCAAATAATGCTTTAGCCAGGCATGGTGGTGCAGGCCTGTAATCTCAGCACTCAGGGAGGCAGAGGTAGGTGGATCTCTGTGAGTTCCACCACAGTGAGTTCAAGTGAGTTCAAGGCCAGCCTGGTCTACAAAGTGAGTCCCGGACAAAGTGAGAAACCCTGTCTCAAAAAACAAAAACAAAAAGGAAAAAAAGAATTTTTTTTTTTTCACTCTAGCCACCAGTTCTTTTATTGCTATTCTTTTTTGGAAAATAATCTTACTTACTTACTCATGTTTATAGAAAAAAACATTTCCTTCCCCTCTGAGAAAGCCGACTACAGCATTTCGGAGGTTGTCTTCTTCCCGAAGCCTGGCTTCTCTCCTCGGCTGCCTTCTGTCCAGGCTGCTTTCCACCTGGAAAGTCAGGGTCGCCTTGAGAATTGGGTCCTCAGAGCTGGACTGAAGGTTTGAGTTCTGAGCAGTTGGATGCTTGGAGCAGCTTGTGTGATCTGCTGAGCTGTGTAGCTGGGCATCCCGGATACATGTAGTGTCTTCAGGAGATTTCCCTCTGAGCTCTTTAGATTTCTGAGTAAAGCTTTTCATCACTTGCTGGAGGCCTCGCGTTCTGAGAACGACTTGGAGAAAGTTGAGGATTTCGGTGTTAGAACAGGTCTCCAGGGAATGGAATCAATAGTTCTGCCTGCTCTGGAATTCACTCGCCCTCACTGCTGGGCTGCAGGCAGATCAGTTTTCCTGGCAAGAGTTGGGAGGTGGGTTAAGGACCTGGTTTGGTGACCTCGGTCGGGGTTGCTTTCCTTGGAGAACAAATACAATTATGGGGGGGGGGGGTGAGAAACTGGCGAGGGCACAGAGTCCCTGGGAGATAACTTAACTCCACAGAGAATAGCATTGTCTAGTGTGGTTTGCCTTACCCTGTGCACTGAGTGGAGGCCAGTACCCGCTCCAGTCTGACTTTTCTGCTCTTGCTGGCAATCTTTGAGGTTAGAAACTTGGGCGACTCTTTGGGATCTCCCATGGGTTTTCAAGGCAGCACGGTGGCCCGAATCGACCCTGGAGAGTAGAAGGAACTAGACAGATGGACCCCAGTGTGAGGACGGCTGGCGTGTCCTATGGAGCTGCTGCAGCCAGCGCGGTGGGACCCTTGGGAGGCTTACCCCAGCACCGCGTGGGTGGCCGTGTGCTGTGTGGGTGTGTCTGTCTTGTGTAATTTCGAAATGGTCGGCAGATGTGCATGTGCTCATAGAAACACAGGTGAGGGCGTGAGGGATCATAAGTTGATAACACTGATTTTCATGGCGACAAGAATCGACCTACCAAGACCTGTACTCCAACCAGGAAACTGTAGCCTTGGGGTCAGTTACACACCTGGGCACCTGCTGAAAGCCCTGCTGGTGAGTCTCAGCACTACCAGGGATGACTGAGGGAAGACTGGCTGGCCCACACTCCTCGCTTCCCATTGATGAGGAAGAGCTGCTGCGCTGCTTCCTGGAAGACCATTGGGCCCCTGGGAAGTCCCCAACGTCTGCAGGAACAGGGCAAGCCATGTCCGGCCCCCGCACATCTGTGGAACATGTGAGGCTCAGCCTGCTGCCAGAAGCACAGCCCTGAGCAAAGAGGGTGTGTAGAATGTGAAGGGCAATCAGGATGGGCATAGAATGATGTCACAATGTTCTAGCCCTAAAGAGAGGGCCTGGAGAGCCACCAAAAAAGCCACAGTGGATTGTGGGAGGGCAAAACTACTGCCTGGTTACCTGCATGTGAATGCCCTGGATCAGGATCTCATCTGCCCAATCAGTGAGGAAAGGAAGCAATTTTGGCAGGTGGCAAAGCCTCTGCCTCCCTAACCATGTGGTCCCAGGAGAAGTAAGCACCGAGAGAAGTCATGGCCCGACCCCCAATTTCCCCAGTACACTCACCTCAAAAATTTCCTCAGGACCCCAAGCACAAACTGTAAGGTGGGAGATTTGCATCTTATAATGAATGTCAGGAGTCTCAGAGAGCCCAGGTGAAATGCTCTAAAAACTTCATGACTTAGAGTTATGGAAATTGATCTAAATGCAAATAAGGAAGTTTGCCAATCAGTGGGAAAGGGACAGAGTGGACAGCATGATTGTGTGTGCGCTTCTATATAACAACAATCAGCTACGCGGCTCGGTTTCTGAAGAGAAGGACGCGCTACTACTTCTAATCCTTCTCTTCCCAAATAAACACAAGTCCTGGCCCCCGAGTGCTCACTTTATAAAAGAAAGACTTGGGGATATTTTCCTGTTATCTGCTCCAAAGCACCCAAGCTGTGTCTTGACCGGCACTTGAAAGTAGCAAGTCTTTGTTTCTGGTCTAGACACTGGCTATAAACTGAGAGTTCTAGTCTGTTTGCTTTAAACCGCCCAACTGGGTCTCAGTTGGAGTTGACATGTGCCCTATTCTGATGCCCCACAGCCAGGCAGCCATCAGGACAGAGGAAGGGCAACACAGGAGTCCTGGGTGGAGGCTTTAGCAGTGAACAGAATAACATACAATGTCTTCCTGAATCACCAACGGTGCCACTGCTTCTAGGGCTGGAAGCATGCTAGCACACACCTGGACACAGCTGGAAAAGGCTTCAACCTGTCCCTGGCTTTAGGCAACTAATAGTGCTTCCAGCCACAGGAAGGAAACACCGGACTTGGAGCTCACTCAAATCTCAAGCTGGTTTTGATCGTTTGCTTTTGTCTCGTTTTATTTTGCCCAGGTTTCAGAAAGGTCCCTGTTAACAGTTGTCTGAATAACATATATTATCTATTTTTGTTTCATTCTTACCTGAAACTCATGATTTGTCTAAGCCAATATTCAAAGCACGCTGGCCGCAGTGGTACTCATGAATAAAGTGTATGGGATAGTGGAGGTATCTGGTGACCTGCTGTTGGATGCCATTGCTGGAAAACATCTGCCTTTTTCTCTCCCTACCTTCTCTTTCAGCATGAAGATGTCTGTTTGTTTTCAGCTGGAGGAAGGGCAGCAGATGTGTGAAATGAAGTCATTAGCTTGGGAAGGCCTCTGCCATGTTTGGCCCAGCACAGCTTGCTGTCTTAACTCTTGTCTTTTCCCACATTCCTCCATTCTAGCCAGGTTGGTTTCCACACTCCTGTCAAAATACCTGGAACATGTTACATCTCCAGTTTGCAAGTGTCATTTTTCTTTTGGGTCTCCCCTGTCCATTTCTAAGGCATTCTCTCACATCTGCAGCTCACAGAGTTTTCTCTAATACCTAGAGAGAGGCATGACCCAGAAGGCAGCTTTGGTGCTGAATACCCGTGCCAACATGGTATATGTTCCATTGCTCTTCATCGTGCCATGTGCCAGTCTTCTTGCCCTGAGCCTGGGTCCTGTAGGACAGCCCACATCTTTTGGTAGCTCTAGCTACAGAAACTGTGACTCGTAAGTAGCAATGGGCAGAGATGCAGCCCATGGTGTCTCTTCCTCAGGGCCTCTGGCTAACGTGTTAGTGGGAGACCCTTCGTGGACTCAATACATGCCTTGCCGCTCCATCTGCTCTGCACTCCTCCCTGCCACTGCCTCCTCTAAATGTGTTTGTTTGTGGACTATATGTATACATGGGAAACCATTCCTTTCCATGTAATCATTTGAGATAAAGCTATCCTTCAGCTTCAACATCACACACAGTAAAGTCTCCCAAGTCCGCCTTGAAGAGATGAGAAATTCTGTAGCAGAAAGCCAGTGGAAACTTTCAGAACACCATGTTGTTGAAAAGTAAGAGCTCTGTACCTCATTCATGATAAACAGTGACATTTATAAGTGACCTTATTTTAGAAAACTTGTATAAAAGTCTCATTGGCTTTTGGCTGTACCAGGGCAAATCTGGTGGCTGGTTGCACAGGAGCTATGCCAATAGTTCACAGAGAGTCAAAGATATTAGTGTGGAGAGAAGGCGAATTGTCATTGCCCTGTCTCGACCACATCACGCATCCTATATTCATTAGAGATCTCATGAGTGGAATGACATTTCTTCTCATTAGGCTGAGGCTAAATGAGGACTTGTGGGAGCCAAAGCTGCAGCTGGATGGGAAATGGGACATTGGGCAATCACTGCCACAGAGCTTCCCAAGATGTGGGCAGAGACGTAAATGTCATGTTTCAGATGTGGGACCCAAGTGGCTCTGAATTCTGGGCTCAGAGGCAGAGACCATGGTTTTAGTACCCAAAGAAGAAATACACTTCAAAAGAGAGTGAGAAGGCTTCCAAGCTGTTTTAGGTTAAAATTGTTGCAAAGAACCAAATGATTGCTACACTTGCTCAGCAGCTGCTCCTAATTCATCCCTCTTCTTTCAAACTATGACGTTCTAAGAGACAAAAAGTTACTATGTTTCTTCATTTAAAATGTTACCCAATTGCTTAAAATTGGGCATTTTAAGAATTTACAGGAATGTAAGCTACAGACCTCAGGATTTATTTTTAAAATGTGCTTTTAGTGTTTCATCTATTCAGTGTGAATTGATTAGATTCATCCCTGTCTTCCTCCCTCCGGCCCCCGACTGCCTCCTCACCCTGCTGTCCTCCTAACTTCATGTCCTTTTTATTGTTACTAATAATACACTGAATACTCTCACCGATATTTTCTCCCAAAGGGGTGGGACCTCCAGGGTCCTTCCCATCCATGCTGAAATCTTGGCTGCTCTTGTGTAGATTATCGTGGTGGCTTTGAGCTGATGTGAGCAGTAGCCAGGTCATATCCAGACAGAGTTGAGGATTTCTTCACTGTGCTCCCATCAGTCTCTGCTTCTGCTTGTTCACAGCGTGGCGGAAGCTGCCATTGTGCAATAGGGTTAAGTGTGTTGCACAGCAGCTGCGGTGAGGCAAGGACCAGTGTCTCAGGCTTACCATTCCAATGTGTTGAAGTCTGATCTGAATGGCCCTTCTCCAGAAGCTGAGCAGGAGGTAGAGGGGCCTGGGGGCTGGCATTACATAGCACAAGGCCCCCGTGGGACTCAGGCTGTTTTTAAGCTCTAACTACTTAAAGAGAGCAAAGTGTCTACATACCATCTACCTCATGCTCCCATCTCAACACGGGATTTTTCTTCTTCACCGAACAAGGCAATGAGCTATGACCCTGGGTGATGCCAGATCCCAAGCTTTCTATATCTGTATCTATGCTTTCAATGAAGAAAGACTTTAATCTGCAGCAGCATCTTGCTTTTACAGCATAGGGGCTCAGGTTTGAACTTGAGACCTGTGTTCTTTCTTCAGACGTAGCATGCTGGTGGGAAGGCGTTTTCTCTGGACTCTTGCTTTCGGGACCTAACCATCTTTGCTTGTGCAAAGTAATTACTGTGGTCAGAGCTGCATTTCTCAGACTGTGATTCTTTAACTTCTAGAACAATTGTCTTCCCTAAAGATGGACTTGGACTGCATCATTGTTGTTATTTTATTGCTTATTTCTGTGGAGGTGGTGCATGGATCTCCCACGTGACCCTAAAAAGAGATCTCTGGACTTTGAGAGACCCAGGCAATATGACTTCTCTGCACTGGAAAAGAGGACTCAAAAAGGCAAGAGAGGGACTTTTGAAAAATGAGAAGTGACAATAAGGAAGGCAAAATGAAGGTACAGTCGGGTGGGCCGGGCTAAGGAAGGAACCAACTGGGCTAAGGTGGGGCAGTGCCATGGTTTGTGCTTCACATGGCATTGCTGTTTAGAAGGAGGAGGTCTGAGCTTGTGAAATGGACAAGGCTGGGACACACACTGCAGCCCTAGGAGGCCACTGGGCAGAAATTTCCCAGTTCATTTCCATGGATGATTTTTAAATTAATAATTAATTACGGTCACACACGCAGTGCGTGTCTCTTTTTCGGTGTCTGTGTTTGCATACATGACCCAGCCTGTATGTGGAAGTCAGAGTATAGCTTGCAGAACTTGGCTGTTTTCTTCCACAGTGGGTTTCAGGGATTGGACGCAGTCACCAGGCTTGCTCAGAGAGAGTTTTAAACTCTGCTCCATCTCACCAGGAATGCCTTTCTTCCAAAGTGCATGGCTGTATCTGCTGCTGGCTACCCTGGGAAGGGGTGATCAGCCTGTAGCAGCCTGGCCTCATGAGGGAGCAAGATGAACACTGAGGGAAAGGGTGTGAGCAGCTGGGGGTGGTTCTGAGCCCCAGCACGTACGGTATGTCTTCACTGAGTTGTGAGAAATGCATATGTGAACCATGCAGGAACAAATGCATGGGGATCTGACATTCCCCCCTCTACCACCCGAATGGAATTTGGAGTTTGCAGTCTCTGTGAATAATGCCACCATCCACCCAGGAAACCTCAGGCATCCATACCTTGCTTTTCCCATGGTCTCAAGAGAGTGGCTTGAGAATGGGATTACAGGGGCTCTGAGGAAGCATCTGAAGTTCTGCTGAGAATGTCTCATGTATGCCCTGGGTGAGTCACTGTTATTATTCCTTTTTTGTTCATGTTTATTTCTCATTATCACTCACTATCACTTATTGAGTCATAACAAATATTATTTAAATTTCATATACATAAATTTCTTTAAGTCTTTGACTTTTTTCACAACAAAAAGGTTAGTTTTTTAGGAGAGCAAAATGAGACTCTAGAGGACTGTTTTCTATTTTCATAGTTACCATGTAATTCCACACCTCAGTTCCTTCCTTGTAAATTATGGGGGCTAGATTTCTATAGAGGAAGGCCACTTTCTACTCTAACATTCTGCCACACAGTTCATACCAGGCAGGTTGGAGAGATGCTGAGAAGTCATTTGGCACAGCTCCATGTTCCAGCAGAATTACCGATTAATCAAAACCAGTAAAATAGTTTGATTTGGAAATTCCCAGTTCTTTCTTATTTTCTGATTCCCACCCCTTCCCCCAAAGGAATTACACACCCTTGATAGACAACCAGTTTTGATGTCTCAAAGTCCATGCTCTGGACTCAGACAGCTTCTTTGCACTTTAAGGCCTCTTTTTGAGCAAGGCAGCATCAGGGAAGTCACGGTCCCAGGCATCAGGTGGCCATTGTGCCTGCCTTCCCGGCAGGACAGGAAAGCCAGTGAGCATGCCTGTGTGCTTGTGGAGAGAGTAGCAAGCAAAGCTGGTCAGTCTTCTCCTTGGCCACATGGAGCTTGCTGAGCTGACACACAGACAGACTACCTTGTCTCTGAAAGAGATCATGCCTATGTCATGTACTGTTCCTGTCAGGGAGGGAAAGTAAAAGCCATATGCTGTGATGAAAATATTCTCTGATAACGTGGAGTAAACACTCTGCTTCTCATCATCCCTCGGATCTGAGCTGCACTTGAAATCAGGTTAGCGAGAGCTAAATTTAATCATTGTGTGACCTGATTGGATATCTGCAACCGGGGTATCGAATATCCCACTTTCTGTTGCTGTTCTCAGTTTCATCTCAGTATTTCCTTGGGGACTGCAAAGGCATAGTAGGCAGCAGAATAATGAAATGTGGTAAATCTGGTCAGAGAGAAATATGACTAAAATACTTTCCTTTGTTTCACTTCTACAGCCCCATATTTAGGGAGGATTTCTTTGGTTTACAAAGCACTAAAGCCCATTCTTGGAAGGCAAGGGGCAGGCAGAATTGTTGCGCTGGAGGATACGGAGACTGCTCCACTTTATAACACATAAAAGTCCTTTGTCTTATAGATACATTATAAAAGTAGGTCATGCCATTAATTCTCTTTGTACAAGTTTGCTGAGCACTTATGGGACTGTGTGAGAAGGTGTGCCTTTGGTCGCCAGCACACACAGGGCTCTCTCGCACCCAGCACCTCTCCCCTCACCACTGACTGCATGGATCTGGAGCACACAGGGCGGCCTGGAAACGTGTTGCTCTGAGGGAGTTTGTTTTCCCTGATGATGAAGGCTGAGTGTCTGGCCTTTTGGTAACTGTGAGAAATTAACACTTGTTCTCAGATAAGTCTCACATTGTAAGCTAGACAGAGTTTTAGGCCTAGGCCCCAAACCATCCGAGAATGATTCTCAAGAGAAAAGCAGTAGCAAGCCAGCTGGATGTCTAAGGAGCCTTGTCGATCGTGGAAGTACCATGCACCATGCTGAATCCTTCCCTCGCCAATGGGTGAGATACATGCTCCTAACAGAAGTGAGTTTATACAGGAACGCTGGCAGAAAGAAGACTGTTACTCTGCAGAAATGTGTCAGAAGCCGTGTGTACCTGGACTCCCCACATCCCTGAAAACAACCTCGTCCGTGGATCTTCCTCCCCCTGCTGTATCATGTTTTAGAGCTGAGCAGCAGGAAGCCTCCTTCATTGCTGTTGTAGCTCACTTTTTGTTGCTGTGAAATATCACTGACCAAAACCAATGTGGGGAAGAAAGGCTTTATTTGGCTTACAGTCTACAGTCCATCACCGAGGGAAGCTAAAACAGCAACTCAAAGCCGGAATCTGGAGGCATAATCTAAAGCAGAGAACACGGAGAAATGCTGCTTTCCAGCTTCCTCCCCCGGCCTGCTCAGCTACCTTCCTTATACACACTTCTGAGATGTGACATTGACTTTAGTGGGATGGGCCCTTGGAGAGGCCCTCCCACACCAATGACTAATCAAAGAAATGCCCCACAGACTGGCCTACAGTCTGGTGGAAGCAATTCTAAATGAGGCTCTTTCTTCCCAGGTGACTGGAGTGTGTGTCTAGTTGACAAAAAAGAAGTTCAAATCTAGTAGACATATATGTAAAATTACTAGAAACACTTTCTACTAACAGCTGAGCAGACAAACAATTGACCCTTGTAAATTCATGTCAATATCACAACACAAAAAGTCGTACAACCAGTCTTTAAAAAACTGACACTTTAAAAGTTCAAAGTCTGTTTAAAAATAGTCAGTCTCGTAACTCTTGGTCCTTGTAAAATTAAGCAACAACAACAATAACTAAAGAAGCCCAGGTTAAATACTTTCTTAGTGTGGAGGGGAAGATTCAGGGAACAAAAGCAATTAGGCTTCAGAAAATTAAGGTCCACCAGGAAACTCCAGGTCCTGCAGCGCAATGCCTGACACCTGGAACTCACTCACAATCTCCTGAGCTCCGAGGTGCTTCTCCATCCCCCTTCTCTGCCTCTGCCACTTGCAGAACTGCACACTAACAGCGGAGAGTCTCAAAGTCACAAGCTAAGCCCATGAGTGCATTCGAGCTCTCACAGAACACAGCTCTGAGCTTGACTTTTCCAGCCCAGCGTTCCACAACCCTCCCATCACCCTTCCCCACATCAACATGGTCAGGTCCTTTAGCAGTGTCCCAGTCCTGGCCCCAGCACCTGTCCTGGTTTGCTTCCCATCAGCATCTTATGACAAAGTTCTTATGACAAGGGAAAAAGTGGATACAGGATACAGGGAAGTAGGATCTCAGAATGAGCTAATACATGCCTCTTGGGAAGAACACTCACAATGTAATTCCCTAAGCATTAATTAACACTTAGATTGCTGTTTCCCACCGTGGACAGATCTACTTGGGTCTCCAGAGCTTTGCTCTCCTGTTGAGAGCACTATAATCCAAGCAAAGCAGCCATCTTTGTCTTTAGAGGGGGCACAGAGGTTCACTGTGCCCTCACTTAATTCCCCTCCGACTGCTCCCTCCTGCACCTACCATATACAGTTCTAATTGCATGTAGCATCATGGTCTCAGGAGGCACTTGAGTATTCAGCGTGTGCAGAGCTGGCTGAAGAGGGACTCCATCCCGCTACAGGGACGTCACCACCGATGCAGGGTGAGACTTTCTGGCAATGGAGTCTCACTCATGGTCCTGTATGTAGCCTCTCCAATTAGCCTGATTAACTCGCCAGCTCACCAAGAGAACTGTCATGGAATTGTGCTTATGTCTGGTTTTGCTGCTCTGTCTTGAGGAAGCAGGGAAAAAACTCTCATAATATGCTCTGATTCACAGAGGTGGAAAGGGGGGATTCAACAAAACGTGCATACACATACTTTCCTGTGTTTTATACTAATATTCTTAAGCTCTTACTGAATGAGTTGTTAGTTTTCTCGTGGCTGTGACAGAATGCCTAGCATAAAGAACTTAAAAAGAGGCAAGTTTTCTTTAGGTCAGCTTCAGTCCACATGGCAGGGAGGGTAGAATAATTCACATTCTATGCCAAGGAAGAAGTGAAGGTATCCTTAGCCCTTCCATAGCGCCTCTACCTCCTAACAGGCTATCAGATGAGGCTTTTGATCTCATCAGGATTAGGTAATTCTTTAGGTCGGATCCCTCAGCTGACTACGGACTACATTAGCAGGTATACTCCTAGACATGTTTCTTAATCTTCTAGGCATTTCACAAGCCAATCAAGTGAAAAGCCGTGCTTAACCATCACAGTATCTATTATACTTCACCTCCAATACTGTGGCTTAAAACAGGGACGAAGAGGATTTATCTCATACAGTTTCTGTGGGTTGGGGATTTGAAAGCGGCTTGGATATGGGATAGATGACCCAAACAGGGCTCTTTAAGAGGCATTTTAGGAGCTTCTGGTGGTGTCTATCAAGTACTAAGTGAGCTGCACCTTTTTCTTCACATTGCAACACTGACTAGACATAGATTCTGTTTCCCCATGCATTCTTAAACAATTTAGCTTTTAAATGTCCATCTCCCACTTCTCTTGCTAAGTCTGGGGGTGGGGTCATTTGATACATTGATAGATACGCTAAGCCTGGTTACTGCTCAATATCTCTCACGGTAACACTCACGTTGGCTTTTAAGTTAATGAAAGGAAACTTTTCTGGTCTTCCTGTTCTTCATAGTTAATCATCACAGTGACACATAGTTATTTCAGCTCAACACTGGCCAAATGTATGCCTAATATGAAACTTTCTACCTCTGCCTTTTGTTCTCAGGCCTGCCTCTTGGCATCTTCATTATGTACTAACTAAACTGAAAACAGGGAATGCAAGTTAATGCTTTATCTCAGAATCACATAGCCGACTTCTTCAGGACAAGTCTGTGACTCCAAGATCTAAGACCCTTACACAAACATACTTGCAGGCAAAACTCCAATGGACATAAAATAAAAATATAAAAAAGAACAAGTCCGATAAAGTAAAAGTCATATAGGACAAGCTATAGGCCAACATTACAGCTCAATTCACTACTCATTACTTTTTCTAATGAAAATATTTCAAACGGCCTGGTGTAATTAGACCATTTAACTTCATGCTACAGTAGGTCATGTGTAAAATTTATACTCTAGTTCTAGCTAGCTCATCAATGACATTTTCTGAGAACTCTGATTATTCCTAAATTTAGTTTTAAAACTGTAATACTCCCTTAGAGAGGCATTCCAAAGTCTTGCCAGTTATAAAAATTGACTTCCACCTTGTACAGCAGAAATGCCTTCTTACCAATAGACAGAATTTTCCACATAGGTAGCAGATCAGGAAGACAAGTCATTTTTACTTCCATTTTCTGTATTTCTGGAGAAGGAAAACATTTCATGGGATGGTGCTAGCTTTTTCCCCTGCAAAGCAATTATCCTAAAGGAGACCATAGAGCAATAACTACAACCGGACTGTCCTTCCTGGGGGAGCAGGGCTGGACAGGACACAGGACCTGGCCTTCCCAGCAGTCCGCAGCACATATGGCACCTTTGGGCTATATGTCTTAAGTGGGAAGGCACCAGAAGCCAGTGAGACTTTAGATTACAAGAACTCCTAATGTGGGGCTGGCAAGATGGCCCATCAGGAAAGAGGGTTCTGGTCTTGCTGAGGGCTGGCCAAATGTGGCTCCCACTGGCAGCTCTCAGCTCCAGCTCCAGCAGACCCTAGGGCCCTGCCTGCCGACACTTAGGTTCACGCGCACACATCCTTACACACACATGTAGTTAACTTCAAACATCTTCTAAAAAGCCCTCTTAGATATGTGCATACTGTGAGAGGAGAACAAGGAACGCCGGGAAGCTGCTGCTGTGCAGGTGCTGGAGTTCAGTGTGCAGAGTGACTGGTCTTTCTCACACATCAGAGCAACGTCTAGGTGCATTCGGCTCAGGGGAGGTGTACTTACTTTCTTGTGGCTGATACGTGGGACTTTAGCCCGATCCTGCCATTCACGTGGCTGCACTGGAGTGCGCAGGTTTTAGAAAGTCGTCAGTTCTCCTACCTCATGTGCAAAGGTTATCACAGTTCTACCACATGATGTACTAAGGACCTACACTGGTTTCCTTAGCAGCAGGTGCTCATGAGGAAATAAGCTGTGGTGGGAAAGGAGTTTGCAGGACACCTAAGCTCTTCTCCTTCTCTGTACCGTCACTCTGACATATGAAAAGCACGTGGATTTGAAATGTCTTTACTGTTTGTCATCTGAAATAATATTCAGCAGGAACATTCTGAGCATCAACACATAAGGGTCATGCATCTTTAAGTCCTTATGCTGATTATTCAGAACACCTTACAAATATATATTAGCAGGCACAGCATAAAAACAGATCATCTGCAACTTGAAAACAGAGAGTGAAAATTGGTTGATAAATTTGTCAAATAAAACCAATCACTGAGATTCTCAAGATTTTGTTTGCTACAGTGAGTAATAAACACAAGTAAAGTAAAATAATTGTAACATATAATAAAATATAAAACCACATACAACTATAGTAAGCACCAATATACATGAGGAACATTTTTACATAACTGTAAATATGATTCTTGGCATTAATTTTGGCCTATTTCCATAAGTTTGTTTTGGTGTGGTGGTTGATTTCTAAGCCTCTGGATATAGGCAAACAAAAATTATTTATGGTTAAAGTTGTAATGCAGAATTGAAAAGCAAGGAATGAATTTTTGGAAGGGGTCTGTACTGCAAACAAAGTATCCAAACCTAAAAGAGAAAAATTTGTTTTTTTCTAATTGGCTGTGCAGTTATTTTGGTTTTCAGAAATTGAAGTCTTTTAAAAATATTCTTTGTCTGTGAGTTTTGCCTTCATGTATGCATGTGTATCATGTATGTGCCTGGTGCCTGAGAGGCCTGAAGAGGGTATCGTATCCCAGATCCCATTGGAATCTGAGTTATAGATGATTGTGAGCAGCTATATGGTGCTGGAAATAAACTTGCATCCTTGACAAGAGCAGCAAGTGCTCTTAACTGCTGAGTTGGCTCCAGCCCCGAGAACTAAAGTTTTAATATGAACCAGGACCTTCATTGATTTCTCTGTTGAATTTTTAGCACAGAAATTTGGTGTGTATAGAGTGCATTTTTGTATATGTACGGAGATTATATATGTATGTGTATGGAGATTACATATGTATGTGCATGGAGATTATATATGTATATTTACACAAGGCAACAAACTCATATAGATTCATTTTAGCATAACAAGCCTGCATGTATGTGACCATTTATCTAAAATGAAATCTAAAATGGGATACAGCTCACTTGATAGAGGGCTTGCCTCATATGTACAAAGCCCTGGATTTAATTTCCAGGATATGAACTGAGCTATAATCTAGCACTCTGGAAGCAGAGGTAGGAAGATTAGCAGTTCAAGGTCATTCTAGGCTACATAGTGAATTCGAGACCAACATGGGCTATATGATGCCTTGCCTAAAAGGAAAAAATAAATATTATGCTGTCAGTTCTGCATAGCTCAGCTAATAGGGGATTATCAAGATTCTTTAAAGAGCTGGGAAACACTCTCCACTGCTTCAGCAGTAGACTGATGTTCTAACTAGTTTGCTTAGTGATATGGTGTCTCCCCAGCCTATGGAATAGTGAGGGAGCAGCCCCAGGAAGCATCTAGGGAAGGCCAGTTCAAGAATGGCTGTGTCTGGATGGCTCTGCTGACCACACATGAACATTCAGGTCTTTACTGTGGCCTGCTGGCTGCCCACTACATGGACTGCATGAGGAAGGAGTTAATGTACACTCTTCCCATGAACATGATTGTCTTTCTCAGGGATTTCTGGACGCAGAAGTGCTCATAGTGAAAGCATAGAGCAAACCAACTACGGGGCATAACTTCAGGAGACGGAATTCCACAGCATCCATATTTAACAAGCACAGTTCAATTTAAACTTGTTTTTTGTTGTTGTTGTTGTCAGTTTTAGGTACATAATGAAGGATGATCGTAGTAGGATTTTCAATGAAGAGTTTTGGCTTTTAAGATGTATGCTGACTATATGTTATCAAGTCCAGTTAAAGCCTGGAATATCTGACATGATGAAAACTCCCCTTAGGAGAGGAGCACCGTTTGTGCTTCTCCCTCCATCTCTAACTGTCTGCAGAGGACAAGCAGGCGATTCTGGACACTTGCTTCATCACACACATAGTGCTAAGCCTGAGCCACAGGCACACGTGAGTTGGCTAAAGACTAGACTCAGCCTTTGGGGCAAGTCCTCCCATTCTAGGAGTGGACACAGCATGGCCACTACCTGGCACACAGCAGGACTAATGAGTCTATCTGGGCACAGAAACTGCCACCTCAATAAAGCTCCAAACCTGTAGTATAAATGACCTCATGTCTCTGGGGGTTCCCATGAGTCACACAAAAACAAAAATAAAATTTAGTGGCAATACAGCACACCATCTAACTTCTAAATAAGCACTGAAACAGTGTGCCCAGAATTATGAATAAACAGAGATTATAAAGCATAGACTCTTTCCTCGTGTAACTACAGTATGGTTGGTTTGGAGATGAACATAGGGGATCCTCTCAAAACGTACAGTGTAAATGCTCATACAAAGTATTTTCTTTAAAAAGTCCACTATACCTTAGTTAGAGTTGTATTCTGAGGTGTTTGTTTATAAATGGAACTGTAAGAATCTTTGCATTTGCTTTAAAATGTTGGTAAAAAGCACCCAAAGGGCAGAGGAGACAGTGTCAAATGTCAACAGCCAGGAAACGGGGGTGATAGGCACCTAGCTTCTTCACACTGCTGCCTGTTGTCTTTATACTACCGTATCTGTGAAGCCCCAACTCTGACAATAAAACAGAGTCACTTCAAACTAATAACAGTAATAAAAATAGTAAGGGCAAAGTAAAAGTATTTTAAACTATCAATACACTGGGTATTGCACTGGGTAAGGTGGCACATGCCTTTGGAGCCAGCACTTGGGCAGCAGAGGCAAGTGGATCTCTGGGAATTTGAGGCCAGCCTGGTCTACATAGCAAGTTCCAGGCTAGCTGGGGCTACAGCGTGAGACTCTGTAATTAAAAACAATGTACCATGTAAGAAAATTTGGTACCACATTTTGTATAGAAAAGTTTACATAACATATAATACTGAAAGGTTGTAAAACAGTTAAGTCCCAATAGGAAGAGAAGTTAAACGTGCTGGGCCCACATCAACGAAATACGGCACAAACACTAAGGAGGCGACCGTAGAGTCGAGAAGAGACCACAGAGCAGCACACAGCCTTCGTGCTCACAGGCAGTGTCTGGGAGAGCGTCCTCGGGTTCTGAGCGAGTGCTCCTGCAAACAGCAACTGTGGGTGGTTTTGCGTTGCCGCGTTGTAGAAACTTACTACTTGGTGTGCGTGGGTGTCTTGCCTGCATGTATGACAGTGTACCACGGGCAAGCCTGAAGCCCACAGAGGGAAGCAGTGGAGCCTCTGGAACTGGAGTTACGCGTAAGTGTGAACTACAGTGTTGGTCCTGCCTGAGCCCCCCTTCTGGAGAGCAGCGCACTCTTACCTGCTGAGAGAGCTCTCCAGCCTGCGTTCTTAACTTGCTCACTGAACTACTCCGTTCACAGAAATGTCTGTTAACTTTACCACTGGGCAGAAGTGCACAGATCACCACAGAAACCACAATGTTCTCATGTTCTTCCCAGTAGGGTGACTTCATGTTAACACTGTGTCGGTCACTAAGTAATTCAAGAAGAGAAAGTGGCATCCCCCTATGACAGCATGGAACCTGGGACACATTTCTCTCATCTCTAACAAATGCAAATCGCCATTTCTCAGGCACAAACAATATTTTCCTCAGCCACATGAGAGCATTAACATGAAGATGTTTAAAACCACATAAAATACCACATCACAACATATAGAAGAAGAAAATAACATACCTTTTAGTTAATTCAAATCAGGTTGAAAATTCTATTAGTTATAGGAAGAAATAGCATTTGAAAAAGAAAAAAATGTTTTCTACTTGATTCTTAAAGAATCTGAACGTATGCCAATAGCTTTATGTGAAGAATACTTGTGGATGTTTTAGTAATGTGTTTGTTCTTAGAATAGAACAGATGGCAACAAGGAATAAAATGTTATTTCCAGATGTAAATTTTTGTGAACTCGGTGCCAGCGACCCAGAGCGAGAAACAAGTCTCAAGCTTACGGGTGGCTGGCATCATGGCATTTCAGGAGTGGACTTTAACTTACTGGTTGTCTCTGGGGCTCCATGCAAGGTCTGCCATTTGGATCATGCCCAAACGACAGTAGGCTTTCCGGTTTGCACACTCTGGCAGCTGCTGTGGCTGCGGTGCAGTGCCGGCTTCCTGGGCCCTGAGAGCCCAGAACTGAAAAGGGAGCCTGAGGGTCCTTTGTGTGTACACAGTGCAGACCAGTTGCTTAGTCACAGATGTGCGGCTCCAGTGTCTTTGCCAATTTAAGCTTGGCTATCTCGAAGGAGCCAGGAAAAGAAGTGCGTAGCGCTGCAGTTACCAGGCGGGCGCTCTGTTCCACGCTGTAGCGGGCCTCGGGAACGATGAGAGAATCCTCGGGCTTTATTGTATTAGCTACCTGTGTCAAATCAAAGAACACAAGTCTGTTACAGACTAACCACATTGCTAACAGTTCTTTTTAAGAGAGCTGCTCTCTGTTTTTAAAATTATTTGTCAATTTCTTACATGTGTAAAAAATGAGTTTTGGTCATTTTTGTTCTAGTGCTTTTTCTTAATCCTTGCCCCTCTTCCACCAACGCCCGTTAAAACATCCCCGCTTCTCCTCTGAGGTATTTCTTTTGGTGACCAGCTGGGTTTCATCTTGGTTCCTGCATGAGCCCCGTGGGTGGGAGTTATGTAAGGCAACTCATCAGTGCCGCCACTGCAGACAGTGATGCTCCCTGCAGCCAGGGCCGCTCTGAGTGGGTGGACTCGGGAGCCCTTCCCGTCCACGCTCAAGTGTGCGTGTGCCCGTGTTCGCAGGGAAGCACAGCTGCCGTGAGCTCACGGATGCGGCCGTGTGCTGTCCTGAGACCCGTTTCACAGCCCCTGTCCTTCTCCAGCTCATGCCCTCTCTGCTCCCTCTTCTGCAGTGTTTGGTGACCCGAGAAGGGACTGAGCTAGGTGACCCTTTCACGGTGGGGCAGATGGCTTTCCTAATTATCCTGTCTCCACGCCTGCTTGGGCCAGCCGTTCGCATTCTCCTTTGAGGGCCTAAAAGAACACAAGTGTTCCGGATTGGAAGAAAAACCACGTTACCTGGCTCTCAGAAGAACTAGGTTGCCTCTTGTGGGCATCAGAGCAATGCCTTGTGTAAGCCTTTGAAGACTCGGGACACAGCTTCCGTCTGCGGCTGTGGGCTGCCTTGCGCTCTGTTAGGCCGCGTTCAGCCGCACCAGCGTCGGTAATTTCATTTGCTAAGTGTTGCTGCTGGAGTTGCCACTCTCCAGTTTCTGATTCAAAAATGTGTGGCTGGCTTTTGAGTTTCAGTGACTCGTGGCTTTTCCCCAGAATCTGTGTTATGAGCCTGCTTGTTAAGCTGTCTTTTCCCCGGGCGGGGCTGTCCACGGCATTTCTTACACTGCTACCCGACGTGTGCGTCACGCGGGCGGACAGCGGCACCGCGCGCCTCTCGGAGGAAGAGGGTGGCCCGGTCCTCCGCCCACACAACTGCCCCTGCGGGGGTCCGGAGCGCGGCTGGTTCAGATGCCCGACGTGGATGTGACTGATACTGTTCGGCTTTTTCCGGGCGGCTGCGCCTGAACTCGGCTTGCCTCCCTGGGGTACACTGGCCTCCCGTGCCGGCCGGGGAGATTCTGTAACCGCGGTCTGCTTTCTTTTCACGGCGCCAGGCGCTGGGACGGCTCTGTTCGCTTGCTCGGATTTCTTTTTGAAAACCGGTACGAACGCCGGGGCTCTGCTGGTTTGTGAGCAGAGGCGCTCGCGCTGAACCTGTGCGTTCTCTCTGCTGAGCCCGGCCTGCTCCAGAGGCGGCCGGGAGAGCCTTGCGCCAGCAAGAGGCGCTGGCCGCGGGCGCCCCGCCGGGAACACGGCTGCCCTCTGCTGGCCGACCTCGGGCTCCGCCGCGCGGCCGGCTGACGGGGCGGGGCAGCACGGCGCCCGCGGCCACGCCGTCAGCCTGGCTTGAGTTGGCGGGGCTCTGAAGAGTCTCTTAGTGGTCAGGTTGGGTGGTTTGACTTTGTTTTCCTGAAAGGATAGAGATTAGGGAAATTTAAAAAATGTCATCATGATATAAGTGAAGAGAGAAAGACTCCGAAAGCAAAGTAACACTAAAATACAAGAAGAGCTGAACAAGAAAATACACCCGAGCCTCGGCGTAATGTGTCCGTTTCTCACGGCACATTCTAACCCTAAGGAAACCAAGTGTGAAAATTACATGCAGCTATGCCGTCTTCCGGATGTGCTCAAGGAAGCTTCTGGTGCCCCGTGCTTCTTTTCAGTGCTCGAAACTGTAGCCTCTCCTTTAAGTCCTCTCTTGAGTGCTCCACCAGTCAACCTACCCCGAAATCGGTTTTCTTTCAATGTCCCAAGCGTCTGCTATTTGTCATTAATAAACTAGGACAAGGTAGCGTGACCTGCTTCAGTGTCCATGTTCTATCTTCTTGAAGTGTGTGAACTATGGCTTATTTCTTCCTACCTCCTCTCAAGTTACTAAGAGAAACTTGCCGAAAAGATCTAATGAAAGGGTGGGTACATTTGCACGGAACCTTTATGTGAGATTTTGACTTCAGGACAGGGCTGTTTGTCTTGCACCTGTGTGTGTTTCCACTGTCTACCGCAGTCTCTGGTGCCTAGCAATAACTCAGCAGACATCTGTCACACTGACCAGCTAGGTACACTAAAGAGATACAAGCATGTCCTCTTCTTTAAGCACTTTGTGCATGTGTGAAATGAAACTTTACCATGTTCACTTCTGAGCACACAGGTGAACACTGGAACAACACAGAGATTAGCATGGCCCCTGCACGTGGTGACAGGTAAATGCAGGTCGTGCTCCATGTTTAATATCAAATGAATGAACGAATGAATGAATGAATGAATGAAACCTTACCATTGAACCATTGCGTCATTCAGGGGCATCAACATTCTTACCCCTGAACTGGTAAGCTCAGCAATCTTCATCCCACACAAAAGCAAAAACCTTGTACCTTGTAAATACTATTTCACATTTTTCCTTACTCTGGGACTCCAGCAACTCCTGCCTTATCTTCTTTTGCTAGGTATCCGCCATTCTAGATACTTCATACAGGATTATACGAGATTTTCTTTAGTGTCAGGGTTATTTCACCTAATACAGCATTTTTTTTAAAATATTCAGCTATGTTGTGGCATGTATCAGAATTTCCTTTCTTGTGGCTCACTCTGTATGTATATGACAGTTTGTTTATCTGTTCATGGAAAGTTTCTAGTGTTTTGAAATGAATGTATACTGTGCTTCTGTGAAAAAATAACTGCGCTAGTTAGTTTTAGGGTTTTGTTTTGTTTTGTTTTCCAACTTGCCACAACTTAGAGTCACGTGGGAATAGGTAACCTCCTCTATCAGCCTAGTCCATGAGCATGTGTGTGGAGGTATTTCCTTGACTAATCACTGATGTGTGACGGCCAGCCTCCTGTGGGCAGCGCCACTGCTGGGCAGGTGCTCCTGGGCTAGATGGGAAAGCACGCTTAGCAAGCCAGGCAGTGCCACTTTACCAGGGTACCTGCCTCTGCTCCTACTTGAATTCCTGCCTGCAGTTTCCTCAATGATTGACTATCAGTTGGTGGGTCAAATACCCTCCTACCCCATGATGCTTCTGTTCATGGTATTTACCAACAGAAAGTAAGGCAATACAGTAAAATTTGACAATGAAATGTAGGCCACAGATTTATCTTTTTATCCTTAGAGATCAAAAATGTCACAGCTTGAAACAAAAAATGTAAATGTTATAGAAATAATATGCAAACCACAACAACTGGTTTTTCTTTTCTCTACTGAGTTCCAGTTTTTTAATTTGGCTAAGAAGAGACTAGGAGACAGTTTTGGGAGATCAGAATTATAAGTAGGCACAGAAAACTATAAGATTGATCCAATTATCTACTAGGTATAACAAAGCACATAAAAATGAAATGGCTTAAAATTAAGAAAATCCAGGGCTTCAGTATATACACTTTGGGAGAACACAAATATTATGGCTCTGAATAATGAAAGAGGGGGAGATGTTCTTTAGAATATTCTCTGTAAAAGGGAACCATCAAAACTAAAAGTTGTCAGTAAAACCTTGCATACCATTCTTGTCAAGCCATCATAAGAACAAAGACTACCAGTGCCCACGCAGGTCCGGAAGGAAGTCCTTCCCTCCTTGCAGTGGGCATGGTGGACCGGTACGAAACCTCTACTCTACTCTTGCCATTGCTCCTCTGGAACAAGAACCTGTGAAGCTGAAGTGTCATGTTCACATTTGCACTTCGGGGGCTGACTTCATGCCTGCCAGTCAGATGCACATATCAACCATTTGGAAGGAGAAAGGAGGGGAAGCGATGCCTGTGCTAGCTTTGCTGAAAAGGTCAAGCATAAACACTTTGATCAACCTCAGCCATCAGTAGGCAGACTGTTGGTATAATGTTCTTTTGGAACATTTTACCCGTGTTCATTCCAATGTTGATTTCTCTCCCCCACTCTCTGGTTTCAATCCGGACATTGAATTGTGATACTTATTCTAAGCATCACCTGTCTCAACTTTGTGTAAACATGCCAAAATAAAGCAACTAGCCACAATGTTGAGCAAGGGAAAGGAAGCAGGAAGAGAAGGAGGAGCCAGAGGACAGGAAGCAGTGGGTGGCAGAGAGCTGGGAGAACAGAGGCAGGGGAGAGATCTTGGAATGACGTGGAAAGAATGAACTGGACCTAAGATTTCACAAAAAGCAAGTATAATGGGTAAAATCTAAATGTGAGGAAACTATGAGGGCTTGGAGGTTTAGGATGGAGTGACTATTGCCCAGCATTGTGTTCTAGGTTAATTAAATAAATCCCAGTCTCTGTGTGGTGATTTGGTTATTCAGCTGTTTAGGACTAACAGCAGCTTTACCAGAAGCTATATCAATAGAAAATATTAATCACAGCTTAATATCACAACAGCAGACCTGCACCATCTACTCTCTAGATTTCTGGCTGTCCAGTGCAGACAGACATTATCTGCTCACTGGCTGCAGACAGCCCAGATAACCCACTGATATACTTCCCGAAGACCACCGTCCTTGGGCTGTGCATGCTATGTAAGCACACAGATGCTATCATAAGAAAGATTCTTATGCTAGCATTATCATAATAATTCTTAACCTGGGCTGCAATTCTACCAACTACCAAGAGAAATGTCAAAACTGATGGAGTTACTCTGGAGAACAAATGTTTTCCCATTGACTTGAAAGAAACATATATAAGAACTAAGTTGAAATTAATTACGGACCAGAAAAGAACACTTGCTTTTTAGATCCTTGGGTTTCGCAAACTGCATGTCTTCTTTTCTTTAATGTAGCTATTACTTGAGATACACGAAGAAAAACCCCAGGCAGATTTGGATGAGAACAAACCTCTTGCCTTCTGAGAGAATGTGTGTGTGTGTGCCTGGGAGAGGCTTTATTCACACCTGCTTTTCCTCTCCTGTCTGAGAAGGGCGCACCTGGTGCGAATAGTTTCCAGGAGACTGCTTTGCAATCTAGTTTGTCAATACATTATTATTCACTGTCTTAATTTTTAAATGCTGTACATAGCCACAAGGGAGGAAACTTTTAGGTTTATATTCAAAATGTATAGAAAGAAACAAAAATGGCCTATGTAAACAACAGATGAGATCATAAATAATTCACAGAACTTAAGTATTCTTATATGGTCAATGAACTGAAGCTTTGTGAAGCTGTGAGCCAATTAAAAAGCATATGCTTCATTATACATGTCATTTGTCTAAGTCATTGGAAGATGTATCTTAGTTGACCTTTAATTTCTAGCACTGACATATAATGTATACAAGTTTGTATAGGGATAAAAGTTACGTAAACTACAAGTTTTACAGACATCCAGTGGTGGCCCACTATTAAGGTAACTGTTAAAAGGATTGGAGAAGCCTTCACTTATCTAGGCTATGTGCCTGGATTTTACTCAAGGGGGAAGTCCCTCTGCTGCACCCACACATTCAGTGTGGGAAAATCAGGGCCGTCCCTTCCCTCCTGTTACCTAGGAAAGCATCCATATCTATCAGCTTGTCTCTCTAGGCAGACTGCAGCAAAGAGGTCAGTATGCTTAGGGTTAGCAGCACACATAGAACCCCCTACACACACACACACACACACACACACACCACATACAACCTCCTCCACAAACACACACACATACTCATATACACATTTAAGCACCACACACACTACACACCCAGACACAGACAATCCACACAGGAATACACAACACAAATACACACATATCACACACATACACTCTCATACATACACCATACATATACCACACATACACGCACACACCACACACACACAAAGACACACTTTCTCACACACACACTATACATACACCACACACACATATACTCTCTCACATACTATACATACACCACACACACACACACACACTCCCTGTGACTGCTACACCTGGACATAAGGTAATCCAGGGTGGCATAATTCACCTACACTAGCAGTAACGGGCAGTGATAGAAAACGTCTGGGGAGGGAAAACTGAAAAATAACCAGAATGACAGACTAGATTTTCATTATTTGTTAAGGTTGGGTTCCGTTCGTGGCACTACACTTGTCTGTCTTGCTTAAAACAGAGCCCTGGATTGTAGGAGACATGGAAGCATGAAGGCTATGTGAGCATTAATGGCATGACACATGGAAGCACCTGCTCAGCCCCTGAACGGAGACTCTGCCCCAGGGAGGCCCCTGGCCAGCAAGCAGCGGCATGAGGGCTGCTGTAGAAGTGGCCCTAGCAGACAGCAGCGCATGGTCTGAAATGGTCCTGTTTAGATTTTCACTTGACAAAACCCTTAAAAATAAGTCTGAGC
The DNA here is from genome assembly GCF_907164565.1 of Psammomys obesus. Classification (NCBI taxonomy): domain Eukaryota; kingdom Metazoa; phylum Chordata; class Mammalia; order Rodentia; family Muridae; genus Psammomys; species Psammomys obesus. The sequence goes on from NW_026596962.1 coordinate 2,784,917, forward strand.
TAACTGAGAACAGGACCTGGCCTGGTATTTGGTGGTGCTAAGGGACTGTCATTCACTCTGTGGGGTATAATAATGACACTGTGCTTTGTAAAGATGCTTTTTAAATGCTGCATGTATAGAAGCAAATCTATTGGCTTTACGTAAGGTGAAATAACATTTTATCTGATACTTGTTTTAAAATATCCATTTTACCCTGCACTTAAAATTCATTTTCTCTCAAGTAATTTTGAAATTTTCCATAATTAAAAGCAAGGCTAGTCTGGCTAAATCCTCCTGTTAATTTAGTTTTTTAGAAAGTCAACTGCATTTAGAAAGCTCATAAGGGCTGTGCAGCAGGTTTTTGTCACCAGTGAAGAACAATGGTCTCCTGACAGGGCTGGCCACAGCTGGAACCTGCTTTGGCTGCTAATTTCTCTGCTTCCTTCATGGCCTCTACTTGCTTAGCTCCTAAGGGCTGCCTCTGACAAGCCTGTGCCCTGAACTCCACCCTAGACTGTTCCCACAGTCATCAGGGGCCAGTACTCTAATCACTGCCACTGTCACCTCAGCCCACTCTCAGATGAGGACACAGAAGCGCGAAGAGACCCAAGGACTGCTTCAAATCCACACTGGCAAGGAACTCGAGCTAGGCAACCTGTTTCAGAGCCTGCGCTCTTGGCCACAAACCTAAGGCTCATTTTTATTGTATTTTCTCCATCATTGGGCTAAGATCTGGCCAAGCTTCAATTTTAAGTCAGAAATGTGAGAAATGTGTTTAACTTTATGTTGGTTAAGATACTTGTACGCTACTCTGTGGGTCCTTCTGTACTTTGAGAAAGCAATTCTTCCAAGAATCACCACTGAAAAGTAACTGGGCTAGTGTACATAAAAGCAGCTGGCACACAAAAGAACAGACAAAAATATAATGAAGTCTTATTGTCAGTAGCTGTATGAAGGCAAGAATGTCAGCTAAGTGCTGCAGTACAGCAAAGCCTCGCCAGTTGTCTGGATTTATTATTCATAGACCAGACATGGGCTGCAAATATGGAGTATGCGGCAGCTGTCAATACAAACGCAGGACGCAAGTGTCCACTCAGCAACAGTGCCTTAGGTTTGACTTGGCAAGCAACCTAACTTAAAAAATACTATGCCAACTAAAAATATATTAAAAAAATGTTATGCCAGGCAGATGTGGTGGTGCACACCTTCAATCCCAGCGCTTAGGAGGCAGAGGCAGGTGGCTCTTTGTGAGTTCAAGGCCAGCCTGGACTACATAATGAGTTCCAGGACATCCGGTATTGTATAGTGAGACCCTGTCTCAAACAAACAAATAAACAAACAAACAAACAAACAAACTAAAAACAAATACCTGTCTAAACTTTGAGACTATCATATAGGTAAGAAATAAGCATTTGTCCCTCACACCTTCTTCTCAGGAAGTGGCTTTGTCTGTAGCCACTAATGCTCAACTTCCCAAAGTTATGCATTCAGTGGTGTGGGCCTTGCCCAAGAACACAGTCCACAGGCTGGCCAGTGACAAGTGACGTGGGTGTGACCAGACCTGAAAAGGTGGCTGCAGGTGGGGCTTGCAAGAGAGAGTTCACGAGGACACAGCTTCAGTTCCCAGCACCCACATGCCGGCTCACATCCACCAGTACCAAGCACACACATGGTACACAGATAAGTGTGCAGATAAAGCACACACACACAATAAATACTAACAACTCTTTTTTAAACAAAAGAAGGTCTGGCAAGTTGGAAATGAGACAGCATGACAGCTGAAAAGACTGAGTGAGCGTAGTGTTTGGCCACAGAGGTCAGCGAATGTCAGTCTAATCGCCAGAGCAGGAAGCTACAGAGTCAGACAGGCCTGAGTGTTGCAGAGAGAGACGGTAGCCCACGTGAGTGATCTCTGGAGAGCTTGTGGCTCCTGATAGATTTCCAAATACAGAGCAAAGTCCTCTGAATTAGGAGCGCAGTAACAGAGAGGCAGGTTTCCCAAGCACAGGGTTAGCTACCACCGTGCACCAGTACAGAAGACACTCAGAAGGACCTGCATAAGACATGGTGGGCACAGGACCTTTTCCAGAATGGGCTGAAAGACTCCCTGGACTGAGGAAAGGCAATGCTAGCCTGCTGACAGGCTCCGGTGCTCTCTCCTGAGAGTGCTGAATAAAACCCAGCAGCCACAGTGACTCTTACCACTCTAAGCAACACGCTGAGCCACGTACAATGTACAATGTCAAGTTCAAGTCACCAGGAAGACAAGAAATTCCAAATGCTCTATTTTTCTGTTGGTGATGGTGCACACACACACACACACACACACACACACACACACACACACGAGCGCAGCGCCTGCAGCAGCTAAAGGCACCGGGTCCCTAAAATGTGCTCTTTTGACTGCTGAGCCATCCATTCATCCCTAGGACAGACACACTTTTTTTTTTCTTTTTTCCAGACAGGGTTTCTCTGTAAGAAAAACACTCTTAAGAAAAAGAAGGTTTCAAAAGAGGAAGCAGCAGAAATCTAAACGTATTTTGAAATAAAAGATACACAAAAGTTTAAGAAACCATTCATTAAAACCATCAAACGCTAAATATAAATGTAAGTACTAATCGATATAGTGGCACTGAAATATTAAATAGAGTATATTTGAACATAGAGTGACGGGAAGAGTTCATAGGTAGAAAGCCCTCAGTAGCATCTATAGGCACACATGTGTATCCACGCGTGCACAGACCTGCCTTATGTGCATGCATAAGCTGACAAGCTACGACAAAGTGTCTGCGGAGATGCATGGGCCAGGGAGAGCTAAGATGCTGCTGGATCACAGGCCTGTGACCTCAGAAGCCCAGAAGGAGCAAGGTCAACCCGGACTGCTTAGTGAGACCTTGTGTCAAGGAGTAACAGGGAGCTGAGCAGAGTCCAATGGCGGAGTCTTCCCTACTATGTTGGGGTCCTAGGTTCAATCACCAAGTACCCCCCACACAAATAGTTAAGATGCTTTCCTACATTTAAAAATCTTAACATTAATGTTCATACAACACTATTTGCTCTAACTGTAAAGCTTAGCAGTAACTATATTTCTGCTATATCTGTGGAAGGATAAATAAGTATATCAGAGACAAATGATAGCTCAGAGACACATGTAGAGAGTAATCTTAAGAGAAAGGTATTTCTGTAAAATATTGGGGGTTTTCAGTATCATTGTATGGACAAATATATCTAATTAACAAAGAAATATAATTGCCACATCACACTATATTACAAAATAAATTCCAAGTGGATGTTTGATGACATCATAGAAAATACATGTATGATTTTGGAATGTAGATGTATTTTTAAAAGTTGAGACAAAAGTATGGCTATCATAAAGAAATACCCTGTTAATTTAGACTATGAATTAAAACTGCTGCTAAGCAGCAGCATTAAGAGAAAGAAAGCTTGTTGCAGAATGGAGGTGAGAACGTGGTCCACGGCTGATGGAGAACTCAGACTGGCACACTGTTGGAACCCTGTCAACTGGTACAGGCCTTCAAGGCAGTTACCCAAGATACATACATAATCACGAGCTTGTACATGAGAGCACATGATAGTGAGCACATCTGCAGAACTGCTGAGTAAGGATTGACAATGCCACATGTGAACAGGGCAAGGAGCAACGGCAAGAGGTGCACAAAGGCTACAGCCGCCTCAGGAGGTCGGCTGGCGTATGTCCTAACCCTGGAGAGGCTCATGCTGCATTTACTCGTGCCTGAGTCTAGAGACTGTGCGCCTGAGCGCTCACTACCACATTACTGCAAATAGCGTGCATAATCCAGCCGCCAATCAACAGTGTGATGGGAAGGTAAACAAGCTAGGGCCTAACCATGTAACCTTGGAAATGAAAGTGAACGACCGTCACTTGGTGGAAAAGCATGGGTGAGTGTCACAAGCACTAGACACAGAAACACAGACACAACCCTTCATCTGCATAAAGCACAGAGCAGGACGTAACTGAAGCCCGGTCTAGGGAGTTGTGACAATGGCTACGTTCCTGGACTTACGCCAGGGGTGAAATAGGGAAGGCAGGAGCGAGGTGCTGCCTTGGGCCACAGGAAAGACTGCTCAGCAGTGTCTGTGCCCACGTGAGTCTTGTATCTGCTCTTACTGTGCTTGCTGTACCGGTTTGCTTGATATCACCGAGAAGCCTGTGCTTTTCTAAGGGGAGCAGAGGAGGAGTGGATCTGGGGGCTGCTTGGGATATGTTAAATGAGAGAAATAATAATATAATAAATGCAGGTGGGGCGACGCCAGAAGTAACTCTCCCTTAAAACTCCTCTTAAAACTTCCAGCTCTAGTAAATACAGACTCCGAGTCTGAGTCAGTGTGTGTCTTCTTCCCTGAGATGCTAAGTCAGGACTGCAGCAGAAACCCCAAAGCACCCTTTCGCCTTTCACTTGTCTGCCTTCCTCCTGCCCAGCTTTCCAGAAGCTCTTCTCTGACTCCTCCCAGTGGGCACCCAACTTGTATAGAGCAGGCCTGCACCCACAGTTCAATATGCCCAGCTGAACACCTCACACTGTCTCTCTCTTTAATCGCCAATAACCCAGCTCATGCATACCCAGATCGGTATGAAACATATCAGAAACTATTGTGTGCCAACTCAAACAGAAGCACAACCAACAGCAGGATGAACAGGTAACAGTAACAATGAACAGCATGTGTGAAAGGCCGGGCAGAGAGAGCTGTGTTCTACTGAAGAATCAAGAGACACGAGAAAGCAGTGATTAGCATGCAAAAGTGGGTAAGGTAAGAAGAATACATCTCACCTGCACCTGAGGTCTGCTTAGCTCCTGTGTGTAGTAGCATGGCTTATTTGTCATCTTGATGGGAAATCCACATAAATGCGGCAGTTTAGACTTCAAGTCTGAAAGAAAGCTTTTCAGCACACCGTCCAGATCTACCCTCGGGAAGAACTGAATGGGCTGACTTCTGATGCAGGTAAGAGGATACCTGAGCAAGGGTAAAGAAAGAACAACATGGAGGTTTCTCTCTACAAGACAGAAAGTCTCATTTGTAGAAGGCGGTAATGTTGACAAGACAGATAAACGGCTTCTATTCATGTTATGTTCTACAGATGCAAAAGCTAAAAAGCATTCCTTCACTTTTAAGTTTATTAACAAATTATATATGTGGGTGGTAGCGTGGGGTGGGGGAGGCAACGTAGTAGGCCTTGATATGACACAAGCAAGGTAATCACTGTGTCCCCATTTTGTAAGAAGAATTTTAAGTAGATTACACTATTCCAGGAAATATTTAAAAGGTATGTGCCATTGCTTGTACCAAGTATAAAGACAAAAGTAGCAGACAATAGACTGCCCCAAGCTTCAAAAACAATGGAAAAGTTGGCCCAGAGAAAAAACACATGACCATTATTTTCAAACTTCAAAAGCAGTCCTTCAAGAAAAGCACCTTTTCTGCTGAGAATGTAAACACCTGGGATAGTGTTGGCATCTAATGAAAGGGAATTGCTGGCAAGTGTCAGCTGTAGGTTTGGTGGATTGTCTTGGTTAGGAAAGAGCACAGTGAGGATACATTGGTTGGTCCATCTCAAAATCCCAGCCTCTCAGTGGTGAAAGCCATGCCAAAAAAGATTTCAGCGCTCCACCTAAACACTGTGTTCTGTTTCAGTGTATGTTTTAAAGTGAGAGCCATTTTCCTAAGTCAGTGCAGTGTGCTAAGTGCAAGTCTAATCTAAAACACCAATCTTTCAAAAGGGAAGACCCCAGGAACTTTTAATCTAACCCTTTCAACAACATCCAAAGAACACTGGGGGGCGCTCTTGGCTAAGGAGAATTCTATGATGGGCGTCTCAGGCTCTATTACGAAATACATATACACACATATATTTTTCTATTCTGAATGTTCTTTCTCTTCGAAAATTTTGCAATAGTCCTTAAGGAAAACTCCTCATAACCTGGTATGGTGATAATTCCAACACTGAGGCAGGAGGATAACCAGTTCAAGGATCAACTTACACGAAAAGATCTTATCTCAACCTCCGTCCTGTCACCACAGTGGTTTCATATTAGAAACAATTAAGATCTGATGGGTCTTCTATTAAGAGATGAGCGGTCAGGGGTGCAGCTCAGCTGCTGGAGTGAACGCCCGCATTAAGTGAGTGCTGAGTTCAATCCTGTCCCCAGCATAAAGTGCATTGTGTGGTGTGTGTCAGAGTCCCAGCACTTGAAAACAGTCAGAGCATCAGAAATCCAAGAATAGCCTGGGATACACAGTGAGTGCCCAGCCAGCCTGGGCTACATAAGGCCTGTGTCCAAGACACAACCAGAACACCCAAAACAACCAGCCACAGAAGACTCCTCTAAGCTAAAACAACTGTGCAGAAAAAGTGGTCTATTAAGCATGGGGCATAGGCAGGGTTGGCTCAGAAGGCAGAAAGTATCTGCTATCACTAGTGTGCAAAGGATACGTGAAGGTCCTTTCGTTGATCATTCTGAAGTAGACGCTGCAGTATGTTCTCATCTCTCCTCCACGATCCTCTGGAAGTTTGTAGCCATACTATAGTTTAAGCACACAATGTAAACCACTTCAGAGGAGGCTATTTTTAGGTTACATGGCAAAAAAGAGATGGAGTAACATTTAGCATGAGATACATCTGCTTCCTACCAGGTCATCCCAGTGCCTCCGGAAATCTTCAAAGGAATGAAAGGGACAATCAGGCGGTGCAGTATGAAGAACATTTATTATCTGCCCCATTTTCATACTACGAAAAATGCGATTTGATACATTATGTCAGTGATTAAGTATAGTTCAATGTTATTTGAAAAGCGAACTGTGATTTGGAAAGTATTCCAAAAGACTTAGCAATTATGTTACTATCCAAATGCAAATAACAAACCACTTTCTCCTAGCTCCAAATACAACTGCATTAAATCTTTTATCGTAAGATGTAAATTTTAGTTATATATAGCATGCTTTGAATTTTTTAAAAAAAGGTTGTAGAAGTCTTAATCAACTTAATATATACATTACTTCACAAATGTACAAGTTTTGTGGTAACGATATTTTTGCGTGTCTGAGATTATTCTGATCTAGTAGAAAGGTCCTTCCTACCCCTGGTAACTGCAATTACACTGTTTTTACGAGCCCAACTTGTTAGCTGCTACATAGAAGACCTCACAGGATTTGTCTGCCTGGCTTATTTTGCTTAGTATCACTGTTTCAGGCTTCTCATCCACTTAGGGTTGCCTTGGGGCTGAATTTTGCTACATTGTTTACACAAACCACATCTATGTGTATTCCACCTAGATAGACACTTAAGCTGCATCCACATTTCAGCAACTGGGAATAGTGTTACAATGAGTATGAGTGCAGAAATACCTTTGACATACTGGTTTTATTTCCTTTGGATTAGTCATATATTTAATATATTATTAAGATTGATGATCATATGGTAATTACATTTTAAAATTCCATTTACCCTTTTGAGAAATTTCCATATTGTTTCTATAATATTTGTACTAATTTACATTCTCATGAACAGTATGCTGGCATTCCCTTTCCATGTGATACTTACTTTTTTTCTTTAAAATCTTACATATGATACTTACATCTTTTCTTTTAGCACTGACAACTGGGGAACACGTTTTCAAATGCCTGAGCCTATGGGAGACATTCTCATTTAAACCACTACAGATTCATAGCACCGATTTTATTGGATTCTTTTTCTTTGTTCTTTATCTTTTTAAGTTCTTTGCATACTCTAGGCATGAGTCCTCTGTTGGATGTAGAGCTGTTGCCGATTCTCTCCTGCTTTGCAGATTCCCTCTTCACTTAATGCTTTCATACACTACACGTACTTTTAGTTTTATCAGTACCCATTTGCAAATTGTTAGGACTATTCCTGGGTCAGTGGTGCCCTACCAAAAATGTCTTTTCCTACACCTGCATTTTGTAGGGTACAGACTGTTTTCTTGTAGGGTTTCAGTCTTTGAAGTTCCTGATGGAAGTCTTTGGTCTATCTGGAGTTGATTCTGTGTGTGATGATAGATATGAATTAACACACTCCTTTGATCTGGAGTTAATTCTGTGTGTGACAGTAGGTATGAACTAACACCCTCCTGTATGTGTGTATCCAGTTTCCTCAGCCTGTCTGTGTCTGTCATCTGTCTTTCCTTCACTGTCTGTTTTTGGCATCTTGGTCGAATATCTCATGGCTGTCATTATGTGCATTTGAAACGGAGTCTTCTATTCTGTTCCACTGATCTATATGCCTCTTTTTGTGCCAATACCTTGCTGTTTTATTACTATCGATGTGCAATATAACTTAAAATCTTGTGTGGTAATCCTTCCATCATTATTATTATTTTTTAAATCTAGGCTTGCTATCATTATCCCTGGCCTTTTGTACTTTCATGTGAAATTCAGAGCTTTTTCTTCTCTAAGTCATATAAAGTTTAATTGAGATTGCACTGAATCTGTAAACTACTTTTGGTAGGATGGTCAATTTCACAGAATTAATTCTCCAGTCCATTGGCATGAAAGGTCTGTTGTTCTCCCTTCGGCGAGAGCCTGGTGATTCCCAGGACCAGCTTGTTGTCTGATGTTCCCCAACCTGCTACTGCTGAGCATGGCTCAGGGCTGCCAGGTTCTGACAGGATGAACACCACACTGGAAGCCAGGCTTCTGGACCAGGATGGGGTTCTGGGTTTCTCATGAATGGCTCAAGTGCCTTAGGGTGAGGCCTGTGTGTTAGGCAAAGCTCCCGGTCTCACCGTGGGAAGTGGAAATGAATTTTTCCATCAGGGGGTTACAGGTAGCTCTCTTAGAATGAGATTGCTGGTGGCAATGGAATCTTGGGCATTCCAAAGCCTATGGAGATACCAACGTGTTACAGCACCTTGGTTAAGCTGCTGTGCTAAGCATGACAGAGGCTTGAGACCTGCCAGAAGGCAGGTTCAGTGAAATGCAGGTTAATGGCTGCTGAGGCAGTGCCCCACTGGTGAATGGTGGAAGCTCATTGCAGCTAGCAGCATATGGCTGGCTGACTTGCAGTCAAGGCCTGGGTGGTCCAGAAGCTCTCAGAAGTGGGCAGGTAGCTACTTGATTGGCAGCCAAGTTTGGGGCATTCAGTGGCAATTTGCCAGGGAAGAGGGGAGCCCTCCATCCCCCAGAACAAATGATGAATCTCAGGTGGTCATGGTGGAAAGATGATGGCATCATGCAGCACACAAGCTTATTTCCTGTGAAATCAGGGACTTACAGACCTTCAGCAGTGGGAGGGGTTTTGAGGGTGAATGTATTTGAGTCACTGGGGTCAGAGGTGCTAAGGATACTTGATTTACATGATTTAGTTGTAGTACCTCATTTACCTGTACTAGCATGGTCCTATCACAAGAAGGAGAACACAATTCTTAATTATCCTATGGGCAAGTGAATCTCCAAGTACAATTGAAGGTCATTGCTGAGATCTCCTTCGCATAGGGTGGGGTATTTTCATGAATAACCAGATCCTTGCTGAGCAGGTTTTCTTACCCTGACCCAGCCTGCAATCTTCCCTGAGGGCTGTGTGATGCTTCTTATGAGATCTGGGGTCACCAGATGAGATGGAGAGAGAACTCTGCTGAGAAAAGGGAGTCCACCATTCTAGATGGAACATGGAGGCTATCTGAAAATGTCATATCCAGCAGAGTTCCACATTGGTATTTCCATTTTTTAGTGATTTCCTCCATTTATTTAAGTAACTTGAATTTTTCATTTAGAGATCTTTCACTTCCTGATTAGGTTTATTCTTGGGCTTTCCCCCCCCTTGGCTTGTTTGTTTTGAAGATCTGCGAATGGACATATTTATACGGATTCCTTTCTCAGCATGTTTGTTATTGGTATGTAGAAAGATATTATTTTTTGTAAGTTAATTTTGTATCCCGCCACTTGCTGAAGGTGTTGATCACTTACAATTTTCTAGTGCAGTATTTGAGCTCTCTTATATGTCATAACATCTGCAAAAATAATTAAATAGGGATAATTTAACTTTAGTTTCCTTCTCTTGTCTTACTAGTCTAGCTAGGGCTTCATGTACTATATTGAAAATGAATAAGGATAGAGGACATTACTCTCTTACTCCTGATTTTAATGTGATTGTTTCAAATTTTTCCCCATTTAGGATGTTGGCTAGTGGATGTGTCATATAGCTGTTTTATGTTGAGGTATGCTTTCTCAGGTTCTATTCTCTTTAGGACTTTTATCATGAAGGAATATTATGATTTTGACAAAGGCCCTTTCTACATTTATTGATTTTTGGTAATGCCATTATAACAGATATGAGGTGATATCTCATTATGACTTAAATTTGTATTTTCCTATTGTTGTTGCTGATGATTTTTTTCATGTATTTATTGGCTACCTGGATAAATTTTGTCTTAATTTAAGTTGTGTGTAATGGCATCTGCTTTTAATCTCAGCACTCAAGAAGCAGAGGTAAGGTGGAAAAAGAAAGGAGGAGGAGGAGGAGTAGGGGAAGGGTTTATTTCTTTGATCATTTGAAAATGAAGTTGTTTCCCTGCTAGTGAACTGAGTTCCCTTCTATCTGTCCCATGTGGATGGAGTGTTTGCTCCCTCCGAAATTTAATTAACATTGTAACCATTTTAAGAGGTAATTAGGTTATGAAGGTTCTGCTCACAAGGAGTACATTGATGCAATTATTTCAGGTTTGGGTTCCTGTAAAACAGTGATTTTGGTCCTTTGTGTGTAGGCCCTCTCTTTGCCTACACCCCATGGGACATGCAACAAACTTTTGGTAGAGACTTGATGTGTGGGCACTTTGATCTCACACTTCCTGGCCTCTAGACTGTACTGCTTATAAGAGAAATAAGTCTGTACTGCTTATACATTTTCTGGTACTTAGCATTCTAATATAGAAGCACACAATATTCTAAGAGAAATGTGGTTTAGAAGTATTTTCTCCTACTTCATAGACGGTCCTTGTTCTTTTGAATATTTTTCTTGGCATGCAAAAGCTTTTTAGTTGGTGCAGTTCTTTGGAACCATTTCTACTTCTGTAGTACAGTGTTTCAGGCAATATAAAAAAAATCATCTTCAGATCAAAGTCATGAAGTTTTCCTACATAGCACTAAATTATTGGATTTTTTTATAAAGTGAGAAATAAGAGTCTAAATTTAAATCTTTTACATGTGGATATATAGTTTTCCCAGCACCCTTTTTGAAAAAGACCATCATCTCTATCTGTCTTCAAGACAGTTTTTCTGAAAATCAATTGATTTTAAATACATACTTACAGACATGCTGTCCTGGCCTCTGAGTCTATGTGTCTGCTTATATGCCAGCATCATATTGTTTTAGTTACTGCAAGTTTGTAGGAAAGTTTGAAATCAGAGTGTGATATCTCAGAGATTGCTTTAGCTCCTTGGGGCCTTTTACTTCTACATGAAATTGATTTTTTCCTATTGTTTGAAAAATGGCATATTTTGGTAAAGATTACATAAAATCTATAGATTACTTCTTGTATTGTGGACATTTTAATAAGTCTAATGCTTCTAATCCATGACTGAATTTTCTTTCCAATCATTTGTGTCTTTGTCAATTTCTTTTAGAAGTGTTTTATAATTTTAACATTCACTCTTTGGTTAGACTTATTATACAACTTCTTTTTGGTAGATATTCTACCAAGAATTGAATGAAATTGTTTCATTCAATTCTTTATCATTCCTTGTTAAAGCATAGAAATGCTGCTGGTTTTTCTTATTTCATATTTCTTGTTGGTGGTGGCTTGAGACACAGTCTTGCTATGTAAGTCCAGGTTTGTCTTTAACTCACTATACTCCTGCCTTAACCTCCCGCATTCTGGAATTACAGGTGTGCAGCATATACAATAGATTTTTAGAAGAAGATTCTGTGGCATGCAATGTTTTAAATTCTTGTCATAGTTGTAGGTTTTGATAGGGTCCTTAAGGTTTTCTATTTGTAGCATCAAATCATTGGTCAACAGAAACAGTTTACCTTCTCCCTTTCAAATTATGAAAGGAAATTTTGATTTCCTTTTCTTTCCTAACTCCACAGGCTAGGGCTTCTAATACTATGTTGAATAGAAGTTACAAAACTGAAATTCTTGTCTTGTTCCTAATCCTAATAAAAAGCTTTCAACATTTCACCACTAAAAATGACCTTACGGTGGGCTTATTATGGTCTTTACTTGTACTAAATCTTAATAACTGAAATGGTGAGGGAAAACCAAGTTGAACTGCTACAATGTGCTAATCACAAACACACACAAAATAGAAGTACAAAATTTTCCCATCTGCAAGTATTCTTGGTGCTTGTGAAGACTGCAAAAAAAGTCTGTTACAAGAGAAGTGAGTCAGAATCACATCCTTTCCCCTTCAATATTTTACCATGTATAAGCTTTTATTTAATTTTCCTGAGCAAGTTAAAATTTCTTCTCAATATTTTTGTATCATAAATGAATCATTTTCTGATGATAATACAAACACAGTCAGTTTATATTAAATTATAATAAATCATTATTATCTAAGTGTTTATAAATTTTGCTATTAGGATTGTTGTAGCATTGAGAAATTTGGTGATTTTACTATTTATTAAAAGCAGAGCCAACAAATATTTAAATACAAAACAAATTATTTCAGTAATTCAAAAGGGGAAAGTTACAGCTTCTGTTATTACAACAAAACTGTTCCAGTACTTTCATTTTTGTTTTCATATATGAGTGTTTTGCCTACATGAACGTATGTGCAGTACATTTGTGCATGAAGAGGCCAGAAGAAGATGCCAGATCCCCTGAAAGTAGTTACAAACTGTTGCAAGCTGCCACGTGGGTGCTGAGAACTGAAGCAGGGTCCTCTGCAAGAGCAGCCAGTGTCCCTCCGTTGCAAGCCACCTCCTCAGCCTGCTTCAGTCACTCATAGTGTTACAGTTATGTGTTCAAAGTTCAAAGTAGTATACAGTTTTGCACACAATGTTAAGGAAGCAAAATTATAAGACTCTTACTATATTCTGAATCCACTCTTCATGGTCAACTGGACTGGATTTAGAATGACCTAAGAGATTGCTGAGGGGCACTTCTAGATGTCTCTGTGAGGACTCAGAAACGAGTAACTGGAGGCTTACCCTAAGTATGGGTATTGTATCCTCATAGCCTGGGACCCAGGCTGAACAAAAGAGGGAACAAGAATACCCTGGCAAGCACTCGCCTGTTCCATTTCTGTTTCTTGACCTTTGATAACATAAACTGTGCTGGATAGTTTTTTTTTTTTTTGAGGGGGGTTGATGGTTTCAAGACAGGGTTTCTCTATGTAGCCTTGGCTGTCCTGAACTCACTTTGTAGACTAGGCAGCCTCGAGCTCACAGTGACCCGCCTTCCTCTGCCTCCCTGAGTGCTGGGATTACAGGCATGTGCCACTGCATATGCTAAAACATGATGATTTGAACCCTCTAAAACTGTAAGCCCAAATAAACCTTCCCTTCCATAAGTGCTTTTGTAAGATATTATGGTCACAGTGGTAAAAGGTATCCATTATACCAGTTTCACATTACACCTAAAATCTTACCTTGGCAAAACGTAGCACCAGTTGTTTAAAATGGAATGTCTCTCAATGACAGCACTCTGGTTGGTATGAAAATCCTCTATAATGTGCTGAGAAATATCAAAGTCCTTTAGCTTTAAATTGAAATAAGGTTTCAATATATAAGTCCTCAAAGAATTTGCCACAAAAAAAAACCATTAAAACAATACACACTGACAGTGCTTTATAAATGTCATGGTGATTTATGCTTTTCTGAATCCTGTATATATACATATGTGTGTGTATGTATACACATATATATATATATCCACTTTACACTGATCAGTGTTTCAGCACATCCTGCCTCTCCACTCCATTGTACACCGAATACATTAGGTCATGCTTTCCCTTCCATATTCCAAACCATAGCTTTTATTTTATGCTTAATTCAATCAAGTTTATTATGTTAATTTACAGAATTATTATTATTCAATCAATTTTATTATGGTAATTTACAGAATTATTATTATTATGCTAATTTACCTCTAAAGGAAAGTATTTATGTTTTGTGTGTATCTGTGTGTATGTTTCTGCATGTGGACATGTGTGTAGATGCTGGTGGAGGGCAGAGGGCAACCTTGTGAATCGTTCCTTAGGAATGTATCTCTTTATTTTGAGACACGGTCTTACTGGTTTGGTGCTCTTGCCAGAAAGGCCTAGAAATCTGCTTGTGTGTTATTTCAGTGCTAGCATTACAAACATGCACCACAATGCCCACTTTTTCTTTAATGTGTATGCATGTAGGGGAGTTGATTGCTTAGGGAGGCCAGAAGAGGGTGCAGATACCCTGCAGCTGGGATTATAGGTGTTTGTGAGCAATTTGATATGAGTCTTGAGAACCAAATTCAGTTTTCTGAAAAACAATACATGTTCTTAGCTTCTGAACCATCTCTTTAGCCTCAAGAGGTAAACATTATGATGTGATGTACTGTGCTTGAGAAGTCTGTTACCTAAGCTATGCTATGAAGAAAACAAACAGGAAGTTAGGAAGAAGGAAAGAAGGAAGAGTAGAATGAATAAATAAAGATGGCCAGGGCAGAGAGTCATTAATGCCACCATATACTGGCATGATGCAGAATGACTGGTTTGAGAGAAAACAGAATCTAAAACAAAGTTCTGAAGCTACAAGAAAAATCACACCCTTCTTCCCTATACTTTGGTAATTAAAAACATCCTCTAAGCACTGCCAAATGTTTCCTGGAAAGCAAAACCACTCACCCTCCTTCACCCTTCTCTGTCACTGGGGAACCAGTGACACCCAGTAACGAAGTAACACATACAGAGTGACTCACTATCGGAGCACAAGACTCCACAGCAGGTGCCATGGGAATTAGGAAGGTAGAAGACGAGGATAGAAAGCATGTTGTATGAAAAAGAGATGTAAAAATGCTACTAGAATGTCAAGAGAAGCCTTGAGATGAAACTGTATTTTTAATGTTTCGAGGTGGGAAAACAGCACAAACAGAAATTTGTGCCGAGGAAAGGTGAGGTGATATGTGGATGTGTCTAATGATATTTTCAACAGGAACAATGTGATCAAAGACCCCATGTTAGATAAGGAGAAAGATGTTGGGGATAGCACAGACCTGCAAGCATTCAGCAGCATGCACTTTATTTATTATTTTTTGAAAGCTGGCATGGTGTCCTGTGCCTACAATCCTAGTACTCCAGAGACTGAACTACATGGAGAGCTGCAAGTTTAAGGCCAGACAGGCAGATAGCAACTGATAACCAGCCTGAGCTATAAAGTGGACTCTGTTCAAAACACCGAATCCAAACAAACAAATAACAAGCACTAAGCCCTTTTAAACGTCAGCACAAAATGGCACACTTCATTAAGACACTTAAGTGTACATTTGTACATTGTCTGCAGTCATCACACTGGTCTCTGGTGTTTACCCTGCACTCCTGCTAGGTCCCGCCCATTTTTTCTCCCTCCAAATAGTCCCCCTTCTGTTTTCAAATACGTATGTATGTGTGTATACATGTACAGCCTACATAGGACAGAAAACATTACATGTTTTTGCTAACAAACCTTCTATCAGCTTCCATGTTAAAAATTAAAATTGAGTAGCATGTTAGTAATAACATGTACATACTAATGTGGGAAGTTATAGAAATCAAATATTTTATACCTCAGGTGGCGGCAATCTTATTGTATAGACTTCTATACTTAGACAAACTTGTGTTTCTGTTACGTTGATGTCTAATACTGAAAAAAAAATTAAGCATGAATATTCTGGAATTGGTATTCCGTCCTATCAAATGAAACATTTTAGTAACACATAGTACTTTATTCAACTTACACTTTAAGAACAATTTTTTATCCATATAGTAAAGTTCAAATAATTAACCGTAGGTTTGACACTCTACAAATTACACTTCTAAGACAAAGATATGAATCACTGTGAATGTGCAGGAGGGAGGTCCTAAAACAGAAAGACAGTAAGAAGAATGATACTTCCTATGGTTTTAGTACACTCAAGAAATACTTTCTACTCAAGAAATACTACTCAGCAATTAAAAACAAGGAAATCATGAAATTTGCAGGCAACTGGTGGGATCTAGAAAAGATCATCCTGAGTGAGATATCCCAGAAGCAGAAAGACACAGAGGGTATATACTCACTTATAAGTGGATATTAGACATATAAAATAGGATAAACATACTAAAACCTGTACACATAAAGAAGCTAAACAAGGAGGACCCAGGGTAAGATGATCAATCCTCACTCAAAAGGCAAATGGGATGGTCATCAGAAGAGGGAGAAAACAGGAAACAGGACAGGAGCCTACCACAGAGGGCCTCTGAAAGACTCTACCCAGCAGGGTATCAAAGCAGATGCTGAGGTTCATAGCCAAACTTTGGGCAGAGTGTAGGGAATCTTATGAAAGAAGGGGGAGACAGAAAGACCTGTAGGGGACAAGAACTCCACAAGAAGAGCAACACAACCAAAAAATCTGGGCACAGGGGTCTTTTCTGAGACTGATACTCCAAACAAGGACCATGCATGGAGATAACCTAGAACCCCTGCACAGATGTAACTCATGGCAGCTCATTGTCCAAGTGGGTACCCTAGTAAGGGGAGCAGGGGCTGTCTCTGACATGAACTCAGTGGCTGGCTCTTTGATCATCTCCCCCTGAGGGGAAAGCAGCCTTACCAGGCCACAGGGGACAACAATGTAGCAGTCCTGATGAGACCTAATAGGCTAGGGTCAGAGGGAAGGGGAGGAGGACCTCCCCTATCAGTAGACTTGGAGAGGGGCATGGGAAAAGATAAGGGAGGGAAGGTGGGATTTGGAGAGGATGAGGGAGGGGGCTACATCTGGGATATAAAGTGAATAAACTGTAATTAATATAAAAATAAAATTCAAAATAAAAAGAAATGCTTTCTACAATTCTGACATTCATTACTGAATTCCAGTGAGGCCTCATACCAGGCTTTCCACTGGAATAATACTGTGCTGACCAGTTGTACCTATGGCGCCCTGGGGAGAAGACAGTACTAGAAAAGAGCTTCAGGAGCTTCAGGGAGGCTGGTAACAGTGTTTATTGAGCTGTGACCAGTTACAAGGCTGCATTTACTTAGTAAAACTTTAGTGAGTATACACTTAAAATTTCTGGGTTTTACTGAAGTATATTACATTTAAACAAAAGTAAAAACAATCTTCTAACAGGCACTGAAGAAATTTGCTTTTCTCAATTGTTATCTTAAATCTCTAATTAAGATTTCATGCTAGCACAGTGAAGCTAAACTTAGGTCCAAACTCACTCATCCAGAATAAGATCAGAGTGTTTGTTACTGTCTAACTGAAACACAAAACTAGTGCCAGACAGGAAACACGGTTCAGCAGGACAGGCTCCTCTGCTCCAGGAATTGGGGATTACAGATGAGGATTTGAGAACAATGCTCAGATGATGGGGAAACCTATCATATATGATTAATAATGCCTCCTGGAGTTTTATGATCACATCCATCTGCGACCTCAGCATGGCTTTTTAGGAGCCTGCCTGCCTTTAGTGTAACTATGCAGAACAATCAAACAATGAGATAAGATGTTATAATAAAGCCTATACCTGAGACTATTCATGTTCTTCTAGATAATACTTTCAGGAGAAAAATACTATTCTAATAAAACTAAGCTTCAACATGGGGAAAAACAATTTTGATAATATAATTTAAAAATATATCCAATTATTTGCAGAAATAAATATCTTCATAATCATTTTCTTGAGTAGAGAAAGTAAAATACACCTTTCCTCTCAATTAACTGAATTTTCTCTCAAATAGGCAAATATAAATTTTGAATGAGAAGTAACTTCCCAAGTGAAATTCTGATTATAATTATGTCTGACAAATGGTAATGTAACAACCTAACATTGACTTTAAAACAAGTGTTAGCTGTATTAATGTTTTGTCTATTGTTTATACATTTTTACTTACCAACAGCACTTTGCTTTCCCGTATGTGAAAGAAAATCTCTTCCTTAAAAAATTCACAGGATATACTACATTATAGTAACTCAGAAATAATTATTAATAGAACAATTTAAAGAAAAGTATAAAAGCTATAAAATTTATAAAACAAATATGTAATGACAGCTCATAAAAAATATTAGTCAAAAACTATCTCTTTACTAAAAAGGACCAAAATACACTATTCTTCCTTTAAAAAAATTATCTCTTGCTATAAGATACTTAGAAAACCATCAGACTTCAGCACAAATTTCAAGATGGTCATTTGGATCCAACAATACTGACAAGCAGTATTTATTTTATCAAATCCTTCATAAATTTTATTCTTAAGCACTAAGTATTATAATAATAAAAACATTTTAAAGCAGCATATATAGCATATATATAGCATATACCACCCAAGGAGATGACAGTGGTGTTATTTGGGCTTGTCTGAAGATGTTTAGAGCTGGAGCTAAGAACTCTTCTCTAAAAGTAAGACACCTTGAAATTACAAACAGATGTACACAGAGAAGTACTCTACTTCAGAAGGTCCGAATGGCTGGCAAACACAAAGTCACCTTGTACCAAGAGATGGCCTGTTCTGTTCCAGGCCGGAGCAAGTCTAGCCAGGAGTGAATAGGAAAGGCAGTTTTGAAGAATCACAGGAATCACTCTTTGTGGAGCCTCCATCTAAGACATCAAAGAAAAGACAGGCAAATTAGGAACAATTGCTATGTATCTATAAGCTCAGATAATGCCTGCAGTTTCAGGTCAAACTAAACTAAGCAATGCTGGGCAGAAATTATAGCTGTTCCTACAAGCACTATTTAGTTACAAGGCTAGAGAATTTAAGGAGAAACTCATTTTGAAGCTACTGCTGTGGCAACGCTTTGTGCCAGCTTTTCCCGTTTATGTTTAAGTTGAACTTGAGCGCTGTGCAGAGTCATCACCCATGCATCCTGCTCCACACACAGGAACTCACGCAAGGACGACACTGTGGTTTGTTCATTTTGTTCCCTGTAGTTTAACACTACAAATGTCTAAGTACAAAAGCACACATGCAACCAAATGCGCACCTATTTGTTCAGAGTTCATCTTTAATAGTAAGCTTTCATTGCTGACTCCTGAGTAATAGGAATGAAATGTATCCTCCCACTTGAAGTGTCTTCTAAAAACTGGGCAAGTTATTTGAAACAATGGTTCATTAATCAAAGAAGAGTTCTTCTCTATGGAAGAAAGGACAAGGTGAGCCCTGGGAAAATCACAGAGCTCATCATGTTGGCTCTTCTAGAGAAGGAAACCCTCCTCCCCCAGGTTATTGTATGAAGGATATTTTCAGGCTGTGGTCACAGGAGAAGCAATCTAGAGTCTGTTAGTCTCTATGACCTGAAGAGATAAAGAGTCCACAGGGAGTCAAAGCAGCTAGAAAGAGCTGGCGAGGACAGGGCTGCAGGGAGCAGGCTGCAGAGCCTTGGGGAGGGGCACTCCTGGTGTTACTGCTGAATAAGAGTTAGCAAGCAGATGTGAGGGAAATGCTGAAGGTTAGAGTGAGAACCAAGGTTGTTTGCTTTTTAAGCATTGAATAAAATCCAGAAAAATCTGCCCTGAAATCTGTAAGGAAGGCAAGCAGAAAAGTGAGAGAGCCAGGACTATACTGGGAAATCCACAATTACATATAGGAAGAGATTTAGATACCCTGAGCCTGATAATTTGACACAAACAGACAGAAAACAGGAACAGAGTAGCTGTATCATTATCAACCAATGAGACCCATTTAACATTTATAGGATACTTAATACAATAAGACCTGAATACATAGTTTTGTCAAAATGACAAGGGATGTTTACTAAATCTATAGTAGATATGCTCTGGACCCTAAAAATAATTTCAATTTTTAAATTAAAAGCTTTATGAAACATCTGTCTAAATTGAATGAGAAATCAGCATCAGAAAGATCTCTTGGAACCCCCTTTGGGAACCCTGCAGCCTATCTGGAACAGGTGTTAGGAAGCATTTATACTAAAGTCAAGGGGGCAACGATTTAGAGAATGTGTATAACACTAAACGTAGCTACATTAGAAAATAACGAAATTCTCAACTCAGTGGCATCAGTGACCACATTAAGTCGAAGAAAGGAAGTACTACAAGCTGAAAGGGAAAAAAAATCAACAAAATATAAAGCGGTAGGACAATAGAGAAAAATAAATGAAACCAAATCCTCTGTCCTTAATCCTATCAATGATTGTCAACTCTCTAGCTACACTGATCAAAGAGAGAGAAAAAGAAAATGAAAAAAATTAAAAGATCACACATATAGCCAATGCTAAATAAAAGAAAGGAGACATCACTTTACATTTTACAGCAAAAGAGAGAGACTATCAAAGCAACTTCATTAAAAAAAACTTGGGAGTTTAGATGAAAAGGACACAGTCCCTGAAAGAAATAAATAAAAGCTCTATTACCAGTTAAAATACTTAACTGGTATTATAACTTAATAGCTCTATTACCATTTAAAATTAGAGTTGAACTTCTTCAAAATCTAAGTTCCAGATACCAATATGGATGAGACTCATAAAACATTTAGGGAAAAAATAGCAAAGTTAGACATAATTTCTTCCAAAAAAGTTTATTTTTGTTTTTATTTAAGGGAGGGATACTCTTTTACTAGTTGGATCCTAACTGATCCACAGCCAGGAATCATCAATGGTTGCCTTGATTGTGGATGAGGATTTCCAGAGAGAACTAACTCAGGGTAGGGCCCATGCCATGGTAGAGCCATGCTCACAGGCTGTGGCTGAGGCCAGGTGGACAGAGGAGGAAGCAGGAAGCTCAGAGAGTGCAGGCTCTCTCTCTTGCTCTCTCCCACCTGGGTGACCTAAGGCAAGATGAGCTTTCCCACCACAATGTGCTTAGCCCTCTGAAGCTGTGATGTACTGCCCAACCCCACACCAATTTTCTCTCTTTGAAGAAGCTCACCATTGGTAGAACACAATCTATAATTTTGTTTCTCTCTATGTTAGCTATATAATTGTGGCAATACTTCCATCTCTCAGGATTTCAATTTTCCCCCAGTGTAAAAACGTAGAAAACCCACTAATTCCTCTCATCCTTAAATGTACACAAAATAATTGTCTGGAAAAATTTTGAGGTCTTTTCCCACACATAACAATAACTTATGAGAAAGATATTCCAAATTTTGTTTGTTGGCTGTGGTGGCTAGGTTTTGGCTGTTTATTTATTTTTGGCAACTGTACATAAACAAGGGTTATCTGAAAAGAGGGAACCTCAACTGAGAAAATGCCTTCATCAGATTGACCCCTAGCAAGTCTGTGGATTTTTTTTTTTTTGATTAATGATTGATGTGGGAGGGCCTGGCCCAGTGTGGGTGCTGCCTCCCCTTGGCAGGTGGTCCTGCATTGTGTAAAAAAGCAATCTGAGTGAGCCATGTTGCAGGCCTGTAAGCAGAGCTCCTCTGTGGCCTGCATCTCATTCCTGCCACCACGTTCCTGCCTTGAGTGCCTGCCCTGGCTTCTCTCCATGATGCGCTGTGGTGTGAACACTAAGCCAAGTAAACTCTTTTCTCCCCAAGTGGCTTTTTGGTCATGGTGTTTTTATCAAACAACAGAAAGCGAACTAGGAATCTGGTAAAAGAATTAGAACATACAAGCAATATAACATCTATATTGTTGTAAACACATACCTTTGCTCCACATTTTTCAATATAGATATTGAGTCTCCCAGATTTAAAAAATGGTATCTATAACAGAAAGTTCACATTTGTAAAAAGGACTTAACATAGATATATAACAAAATATTGTGATACATAAATATTTTAAGCAAAATACAAGAGAGGGCATAGATTCCACTGTCATCCTTTATTTCTATTATATATCCATTTGAAGAAAGATACTGTGATAGCCACTTTTTCCCTGCAATAGGATCTGTGACAGGTGCATTGTCAAGGTGAAGTTACCTGATAGTGACATGATATCCAACCCATATAGGAGAAAAGGGAAATGAATTTCATGTAAGTACTTAACACCTTATACATACACAAAACATACTTCCACATGATTATGGAAAATGGACCTATAGAAGTTTAAATTTAAAATTTTTAAAGGCTATTATTTTTATCTTGGTGGATATTATTTTGCTAAATGGACATGATATCAAGCTGTCTTCTCCATGTGTTTGTGCCCGTAGATCAGTGCAGCTCACAGTCCTCATCAAAGAAGCTTCTCCATGTGGCTGATGGTGATTAAGACAGACTCATGACCGAGCAGTGTGCAGGGAATACGTGACTATGAACCGCTCAGTCATAAACGGGATAATATATCATCCTCCCTACACCCAAGGCTTGTGGGACATCATGGAGGAGAGACAGACAGACAGACAGGAAGAGCAGAGGTCAGGCAGGACTGCTGTAACAGGCCAGGGAACACACAAATGTATAGCAGTTGTGTCACCCCGCACAAAATCAAGACAACGTGCCAGCATGGCTGGGGGGGGGGGGACCCACACATAGCTGAGAAGCCACTGAGCGTGACAACCAGGGAAGGGAGAGTCTGTTTTCTTCAGGGGCGAGGTACCTGTTAGGTGACAGAGTCTTACCCTATGCATGTATGGGCAGCACTAGCTAGAGTCAGGGAATTATTTTTTTAGAGGATATAAGGTTGGGAGAAGAAAGGGGTTATATCTGGAAGGATGTGGAGGGGGAAAGTGGAGGGAGAATGTGATAGAAATAAATAAAGAATAATAAAAAGTTGATTTACTGAGATGAGAAACTTAAATGTAACTAAAATATTGACAAAGGGCATGAAAGCCCATCCTGTCTTAGATATTGTGCCACAATATAGCTCAGCGTTTATGCCAGATAAACGCAGATTCATTAGAATCACTGATAGACTTGAACATCAGGCATACTAAGCTAAAATACAGGGCGGTTAGTCCTGGTAAACCACCCTAACCTCTGATAGTATACTTGAGTTGTTGGTTATCACTATTGCTTCCGATAAGCAGTAATACTAACCGACATCACCACCCAAATTTGGTTTACTATTCCAGGCACAGGTGCTGTGAGAATATCTTCATGCAAAAGTAGCAACTGCCTGTGGAGAAAAAAAAAACAAAACACATTATTTTCAAATTGAATTTGTTTACTTCTATACTGGTATGTTACAGGAATATTTAGAACCAGTCTAAAATCTTGCTTTCTACCCATTTTGTTATTTTTCAAAAGGGCCAGAGGTGATTTGCAGTAAGTATAACTAGATAGCACTCAAACAGGGAGTGCACTCCCAGACTGTCTTCCTCATTCTGTCCTTAGCATTTTGTTGTTTTTACAGTCATCTTATTGTATAGTCCAGGATGCCTTTAACCTAGATCCTCATTCCTCAGCCTCCAGACTGCTGCGATTATAGGTACACACTGTTACATCCAGCTTGCTCCAAGAAATCTTACAGGTTTTATTCTTCTCCAGAATATTTATTTCAGTATATAATCTGTCTTGTGTCTTTTGAGTACATCAAACAATTAAAGGAACCAATACACAAGTCCTTAATAATCAGGCTTCAGCTGAGCTGTTCTTAAAGATTATCTTGGGCCAGGTATTAAAAGGTAATTCTTAGAGAAGTATTCTTCATGTTTTGGTGTGAAAGTTCAGAAATTATATTAATCTTTTAGTATCTTTAAATGCCTTCTAAAGAATAGATAGTAACTATGTATTACTTAGTATCTCTATGTTGTGAGGAGCCTGACCTAATTCATGAATTAAGTCTTATAGAGAATTAAAGTGTATTTTCTTTCATGTGCATTAGTGTTTTGTCTGCATGTATATATGTGTAAGGGTGTTGAATCCCATAGAATGGGGTCACAGACAGTTATGAGCTGCCATGTGGGTGCTAGGAATTGAACTCAGGTCCTCTGGACCTGTGCTCCTAAGGACTGAGCCATCTCTTCATCCTGAAGAATTAAAAAAAAAAGTCACAAATATAAAAGCTCCACAGCAAGATATTTATCTCAAGTATTTTAAATCCCTTTTTAAATGTAACCTAACATACTCAGGTTCCTTGCTTTCAGAGTATATAGATGGATTTAACAAATATTTTGAAAAACTTTCTAAAATAGCTATAATGGGATTTTTAAAGTGTAAAAGCTTAGCTATAATTCACATGTTTTTACCTGCACATCTTTATCTGTGTGCTCCTCATCTCTGTTTCTGCCACGCTGCTATTCAATGTTATCTGGACAGCGCAGAGTTTGTGTAAATCTGGAAGTATGACAAAGAACAGAGACTGCTGCCTGGACTCGTTCATAGTTTCTTGTTCACTGTGTGTTCCAGCAACCAGACCTTCAAAAACAAACAGCAGTAAAAAGTACATCAACAGTTTTAGCCATAAGGTTTCAATTCTAACTCAGCAGGTAACATCTTATGTCATGGCAGAATAAGAAAATAAGAATAAATTAGTAAACTTTAGCCACAAAGCATCACCATCTGCCTTCGCGGTTTTCTGTTTCTAACCACCTGTTAGAAACACAGTCCTATTAAGATATTGTTCAGCTCCAATTATCCAGTTAGTATCCAGCTCAGTGATTTTTTTTTACTATATTCACGGACTTATGAACTTATTAATGCAATAAATTAAAACACTTTCATCATCTCTCCCAAGATTCTACATCTTCAGTTCTACAACAAAAATCAAATGGCTAATTTAAGTACAAATAATAATCCCTAATTTGTTAAGTACCTAAGTCTTTTCTAGGTACTTGCTACATATGTGTTATATTGTATTTAATAATTTCATCCTACCGATCCTGGCTATTCTTAAAGTTTTATTTCCAGAAAAATAGAATATTTCCTCCTACATAATTTAAAAATAAAAACATATAGCAAAGACTTCTGCTATTTCCGATTCTCTCTATAAATCACTTCAAAGTTAAAGACTATATTATTTTTAATTTTACATGAAAGAAAATGTTAGCCGGAATCTAACGGTAAAGTGGATTTCATTGCCAACAAATTATTTGGCTTTAAACCTCCACTTGGGGCACATTTTGATGCTGTTAATTCACATTCTGCCTTTGAGCTCTATGTCGTGCGTTGCAGAAAGCTGAAATATAAATGCAGGCTAGGAAGGTCACATACTCAACGGTGCACAAATACGTCAGTAGGAGAAAGTTGACACAAACATATTTCCTCTCTTTACAAAGAGATATGAGCCCCGGAATCTGAAGTGTGGGTGGACTTTAGCAACCACAAACGGCTTTGTGTTTTCATTTGAGGAATGCTCACCATGACCTTCGGCCTGAACACACCTAGCTCACAGAAACCACAGCTTATGAAATTTTCTTCAGCATTTTAGTGCTGCATTCACTTACGCTTCCCACGGGCACTCGGGATAAGTTCCTTTCCCCCGTTAGGCTCCACTTTCTTAGTGACAGCAATATCTCCAAAGTCTTTACAGACATTTAAAAGGTGATTCTAGACATTTCTAACGCTTTGAAAAAACCCGAATACCCTTTTCCTGGCCCCCCAGCACACTCTGCTCAACTGTGGGGTCTTCGGTGCAGCGCCCCGACTCTCCCCTCGATGGGGTGCTCCCTCCCGCCTCGGCTCTCGCCTAAGGTGGCTTCCTCACAGAGGCGCCTGCCAAGCTGCAGCCTTCCTTCAGGAGGCGAGGGCGCCTGGCCTGCTGCTGCGCTGGCCCAGTTCCTCGCTCAGTACCTCGGTCTGCCTCCCCTCACGCTGCCCTGCAGCAGAGGCCGGTGCCTCGTGCTCCAAGCAGAATCTCTCCTCACACCCAGCTCCTCTCAAGTCCCGCGCGCTCCAACTCCCATCAGGCCCTGCGCTCCGTCCAGCCTCTCTCCCATCAGGCCTTGCGCCCTACGCTCCTGGGGAACTCCGAGTTCTCTTTCCTCAGGTCTTGTTCCTGACCCTCCTGCTCTCCAGTCAAATCTCGGGTTCCTGTGTGGAGCCTGGAGCTCCAGTCAATCCCCTGCTCCCTGCAGGGTCCGCTCTGGGCTCCCTCAGGCTCCAACAGGCCTAGGACTCCACTCAGCCGAGGCAGCACCTACCCACGTCACCGCCAGGCCTAGGGAAGGGCTCCTGTCACCTTGTCAACTCTCTGCTCCAATTGGGCCCTTGTACTCCCACCGGGTCTAGCTCTCAGAGGCCCTGGGCTTCTCTGTGCCTTGTTATAGCCCTTTGCAGCTCTTCCAGCGCATTCCTTATTCCCAGCATGCTCTCTGTCGACAGCATCCCACGATGCCTTCCTTTCTTCAGAGTGTTTCAGGGCTTCTCAGCACAGGTGGCAGTTTTGAGCAGTGCCTGCCCTGTCAGCATGTCCTGCGTGAAATACATGCATCGTGCTCTGTCACCACCCCAACACTAACCGTGGGTTTCGCCACCAAATTCAGAGTTTGCTTAGCACCTCTCAGGTCACGGAAATGCCTGGGAGTGGGTGGTTCCGTGGTCAGCGCCAAGGATGGCTGTGAAGCCGCAGGCCACACAGTTGGCTGACATGAGAGATGGCAGGCTGTTTGGTTACAGGACATGATTCTGCTGAGATTCTCTTTGCAACTTCCAGAACTATTGTGATGACGAAAAGGCTTACAAAGCTTGAAGTGCTCTCCTTTTACTCACTTGACAGGTAGTTGTTAAGCATGAACCAGCGTCAACTGCTCTTCTAGGTGTTTGATGATGGGCGCACTAAGCAAACGGTGTTTTCTGTCCCAGAAGAATTTACTCGGAATAGGAAAATTAGTAATACCAAAGTGAACTTATTCTTGTCAGACCCACAGAAAACGAGAGTTCTGAATGACAGAGTTGTTGCCTCTGAAAAGTTCTTTCGCAAGACTCCAAAGAGCTTTCTCCTTGCAGAGTCACAGATTTCTGTGATAGAGTACCTATAACATTCAAGACTGAAATAATTCAGACAAGATGTGCTTGTGAGAATTCATGCTCCACCTGTGAGCTCACCCCAACTGCTGATGAAGGCCTCCAATGCTAATGAACTTTATATCCATGCAATTCACATTAAATTCTGTCCTTTTGCTATCAAATACTCTTTCTCTTCACGCTTCTTAAATATGCTAATACTTCATGAGATGCTATAATTCTGAATGTAACACTTTAAGGTCAGTGATAGTTTTCTAATCAAAACCAAACAATGCAGTGGTGATGAATTTTGTTTTGAGGATTGCTTAGATAATCCCTTAGCTTCTGGCCTGGGTGACACCATTATCTCTGCTTCCTGGGGCTGTCTAGGATCCTGAAAACATTGCACAGTTAAGTATCTGGGATTCTCCTATTGGCATTATTTTAACATTGTTATTGCTTGTTGAAGGGGGTCTCTGTGACCACAATGGCCAGCAGAGTGACAAGCCAGAGTAGGTAAGAAAGCAGTTTGGTTCAATGTGACTGAGTAGCTGGTCTTAGTTCTGGAGTCTGACTCTGAGTAACTTATCTTAGGAACATTTAAGCACAGCACAATTTGCTGAAAACTTATTCTGATGATAATTCTGTGATCACAACAGAGTTTACATATTTTTTTTTTTTTACTCTTTGTAAAGTCCATAAAAATATGTTCTATAGATTGACTGAAAAAAAAAAAGCTTATAATAAGGGTCTAAGGGAATATCTAGTGCAAGAAAATCTCTAACCACAAAGGTGGAGCAACGGTCAGTAGGCTAGAAAGCGATTTGCTTCCAGCCTTCTGGGTAGATAATTTGCTTCCAGCTTCCTTTTTGGAAACAACCCTGTGTACTTAACATTTCCGGTCCCTGCAGCGTTTATCTGTGAGCACAAAGACCTCGTACATGCCTCGTACAGCATATGCTGAAGACCAAGGGTTTGTAAAATAAATTTAGTGTTTAAACCGTTACCTGTAATAATTTATTACTCTTCTGTCCTAATCCTATTTAAAGAGGAGTAGCAAATGTGCCAGGGATTATTGTTAGGGTTTGAAAAAGAAATATTCACCATTGCCACATGGGTTGTTGGTCCTCAGCTATCATGTGAACCTTAGTACTGTAAGCTACCCGAGGATGCAGAACATGTGGGGACAAGAGTTTGGAAGTTAGACTTGGTCCCCAGTTCTTTCCTCTGTGTTCTTGCTTCTCATGAGCTACGTACGAGCCTCTGCTCCCATCCTATGATGTTTGGTCTAAGTGCATGAGATCAAATGATCATGTACTGACCTCTCTGAAACCGTGAGCTAAAATCAGTGATTCTCCTTTTCTAAGTGTTTGGTTGCAACTTTGCAAAATTAACTAATATGAATGCATTTATAGCAGGATGCCGTACATATATTTAACTTGCCATTGTCTGAAGTTACTGTGATAAATGGCTGTAATCACCAGATGCCTCCAGATGCTTTGAAAAACAATTGTTTAATTTTGAGATTGTAATTTAATTACAGTATTTCACCTCTCCCTCCCTCTAAGCCCTTCCATGTACCTACCTCTGATCTCCTTCAAACGCATGGCTTTTAAAATTAATTGTTACGAGGAACACACATATACACACACGTTTATATATCCTGTTCAGTCCATAGATAGTTACTTATATGTGTGTTTTCAGGGATGACTATTTGGAACTGGACAACCAATCAGCATGTTCTTCCCTAGAGAAAATTATGTCTCCAGATACTTTTATTAGCTGTATGGCTGGAGATGATAGATTGATGCAGTTCATTCCTCATTCTGCCACTGAAAGAATCTCAGCAGCTTGGTTGGTGTTTATGAATAGTCATGGGGTAAAACAACTTCAGCACATGGAAATATGTTGTGCAAGCTTTAGTTTATATGTAAACATGTTTTTGTTTTGGTCCCAGGTGTGGGATATGGGACTGATTCAGATTGTCCACAGCAGCAGACTATTTGCCTCATGCGGGCTCTGAGAGGATCTCTGTGCCAGCTGCAGAGAATTTAAATCGGAGGACTCTGGAGAAAGAATAAATGCCAGAGCCCAGGGAGAGGAATTTGGCTCTGAGTAAGAAGGCTGCTGGTTGCTGCTGCTGCATGCAGCATGAGGATCCCCTGAAATGAGGACTGGATTTCCTCCAAGGAACCCTAAGACCTAACCAGCAGGAAGTAGCTAAGGAAAACTCCGCCTCCCTCCCCACTACCCTCTTTCTACCTGGTGTGTGGTGTTGGAAAGGACTGTGGTGGAGAAGGGAGGAAGAGACAATGAAAAACATAAATAAAATAGTTTGAGAAAAGTAATACCAACAGAAAGATGTTTTATTTTTAAATGAATCCATATTTTAGAAAAATTGGGAACTACCTCTGGTAGATGGATAATTATTTACATATAATTAAATATGCACAAGAGACAGAGACAGATATTGAAAAGGCATGGATATAATGTAGATTTTCTCTGTATGTAAATTGAGTCCATTTTTGTAGAAAAGCTTATTTTGATAAGAAGGCAGAGAGAAAAAAAAAGAGGCAAATACTTGTTAGATTTGCAGAAGGTTAGGACTGGAATCAATTTTCTAAATGTTCATTACAATGGCCTCACAAGTAGAAGTCAGAAGACATTCATAAATATTTGTGTACTTTTAATTTCTTAGGTTTCTGTGTCTAAGTTTGGCTGTTTACAGTACCTTGCCAGGTAGGCCTGTGTTTAGAAGCCTTTTTGAGTAGTACTAACAATTTCGGTGGGTAAGCTTTACTGATATCTAAGTAAATCAGTAAATGTGCTAAGCCCAGTGCTAAGCATGAATTAAGGGCTTTGCAACAGCTGAGGACTAGGCCCTCATACCCCGTATCACACATCTAATAAAAGTAAAGACAGGATTCGCGTCCTGATCTCCAGATGGTTTGGGTTTTGTATGTATATGTGCACTGGTGGTTCTGCAGGTGCATGCACATTGTGTCAAGGCCTGAGGTTCGATTTGTTGTCTTAATCGTTCTCCATCTTGTTTATTGCAGCAAACTCTCCCACAGAACCTGAGCTTGCTGTCTTGGCTAGCCCAGCTGTGCAGGGATTTTCTCTGCCCCTCGCCTCCCTGAGCTAAGATTCCAGGAGGGCTGCTGCTCCTGCCCACCTCACCATTCATCCTCCTGTCCTCTGTCTGCACGGCCAGCCTTTTACCCACCGATAGATCTCCCAGGTTTAAAGTTTTGTTTTGAAATAGGAGTTGTTTGGAATCAAAGTTTGAAGTAGTCTTTGGCATTGGGTTACAGAGGTTGTCAGTACCTCAAGAGAAGGCTGCATTGAAGGCTGTAGGGACACTCAAGGGAAAAGGTATAATATGGTTCAACTGAATGCAAATATTTGAAGAAAGAAAAAGCCAGAAATAATGATAATAATAACCAACAAAATAAAAATATATAAAGATACTTTTAACAAAACAATCAATGAAATTAAAAAAGAGACAGGAGAAAGAAACCCAGTCAAACTGGAAAATGAACTTTTGTCCTTTTGTCAAAGTGAGCAGGACTGGCGAACTTCTAACAAAACTGACAAAGAAAAAAAGCACCTATTACTAATGTCAAGAACTCAACTTGGACATAACTGCAGGAACTACATTATTAAGAAGGATAATAAGAGACTAATATGAACAGATTGAGCACATGAAAAAGTTCAGAGAGATGCAAATCAAAACAACCCTGAGATTTTACCTTACACCCATCAGAATGGCTAAGATCAAAAACTCAAGTGACAACACATGCTGGAGAGGTTGTGGAGAAAGAGGAACCCTCCTCCACTGCTGGTGGGAATGTAAACTTGTACAAACACTTTGGAAATCAATCTGGCGCTTTCTGAGACAACTAGAAATAGTGCTACCTCAAGATCCAGCTATACCACTCCTAGGCATATATCCAAAAGATGCTCAAGTACACAACAAAGACATTTGCTCAACCATGTTTGTAGCAGCTTTATTTGTAATAGCCAGAAGCCGGAAACAACCCAGATGTCCATCAACGGAAGAATGGATACAGAAATTGTGGTACTTTTACACAATGGAATACTACTCAGCAATTAAAAACAAGGAAATCACGAATTTTGCAGGCAAATGGTGGGATCTAGAAAAGATCATCCTGAATGAGGTATCCCAGGAACAGAAAGACACACATGGTGTATACTCACTTATAAGCGGGTACTAGACCTATAAGATAGGATAAACATACTAAAATCTGTACACCTAAAGAAGATAAACAAGAAAGAGGACCAGGGGT